>NC_092643.1:6650557-6843057 GCF_039555335.1 Amphiura filiformis
ATGTAGAAAATGTGTATAAAGCAAGGCAAACAGCACCATGATAATACCTTGTGTTCTTCTTGATAAACTGTACTTGGTACTTTAATCATACTCTCGTTCAAGTTAAGTGATCATTTCATGGAAGCGAATCTTGATATTTTCTGTTGCTTACAAAGTATAAACTGAAGTACAAAGTACCGACGCGGACGCACACACTGTGCCGACTTTGAAGGCACGCATACCTGCAGCAGAGACGCAGCACTACGTACTGTTTACGCGCTGGTTGGCACTTTGTACTTCAGAGTAGACAAACTGTAGGTCTCATGAGATGCATGTGAAGGCATGCCAGATGAAAATCTTCTAAGTGCTAGCCATTTTAAAATGACTAGCACTACTTCAGAATAATGTCGACGCCTAAGTTAACAGTTGCCATTGTAGCTGTAGCAAGTAACAGAGTAAGCAAGAATATCATGATTACAGCTAGCTGGCTGTAGGCTGACTAGGCAAGTGGTGCGTCTTAGACTAGCGACTTTCTGTAAAGCGTAAAGCGCAATGATCTTATGTATTTGCGTGATTTTGTACCCCTCCCTTCGAGCTTCGCACTCACAAACATAAATTATTACATGATTTGTTTACACACTCACAGAATGACAATTTCGATGTTTTCGCCAGCGCATAGGGCGCTGGTACCTAATTCTGAGATGGGGTTTGTGTACACTAAAGATTAGCTAAGATTATAGCCTTCTTCTATTGGTATGAATTATTTTTTTACTTCTCGTGGTGGAAATGTTTTTGATGTCTGCTAATTCGATTTGCAAGGAAAAGAAAGTATGTTTTGCCGTTTCAACGAACGAAAACGATTGAGTATTGCCAAAGTTATGTTTGAATTAATTATGACTTAAAAAGTTATCATAGGTTAGGCCTACACATATAAACATAAACTTGTTCAGCAATCAGCATATCAAAAAAATGACATGGTCAAAGCGGTGGAAGCTCTATAGTCCGAAGGTTCTTTAGTCCGACGGTTCTTTAGTCCGAAGGTTCTTTAATCCGACGGTTCTTTATTACGAAGGTTCTTTATTCCGACGGTTCTTTATTTCGAAGGTTCTATAGTCCGAATTTCAAAAAAGGTTCCCTAATCCGAATAATAAAAGAGGTTCTTTAATCCGAATTTTAAAAGCGGTTCTCTAGTCCGAATATGAAAATAGGCTCTATAGTCCGAATTTTAAAAGGGTTCTATAGTCCGAATATAGAAATAGGCTCTATAGTCCGAATTTAAAAAGGTTCTATAGTCCGAAATTGCAAAACGGTTCTATAGTCCGAAACGGATACCGTGTTCTTTAGTCCGAATTGGTAAACGGGTTCTATAGTCCGAATTTTATTTGTTATCATTTGTTTCAGTGTCAAATCATCGCTTGTTAAATATAAATCCGCTGAAGTTTAACATGGTTGGTTTCTCTGGATATTTTTTCGTAGCATACATTAACGTTCACCTTTATTCTGGTGATATTTTCTTCATTTTTATCCGTTTTTCATTTTCGACCCGTTCAGGGTAGACCCTGAATACCCGTTTCTGGCCATTTTTCAATCCGAGGGCCTACTTTATTAAAAAATTGTGTTATGCAACTTGTTGGGCGATCCAAGTTCATGTATAGATCTCAAATATTTATTTAAGCTATAACATGCCTCTCTTTTTTCCACAGAAAGGCCAAAATATCTCTAAAAAGATTTTTGTTTTTACCGGAATCCATCTACATTACATCGTCATTACATCGTGATTTGGTGGTGTGCGCCCTTTTAATAGCAGTAGCGTCATATCCCGTTTGCCATATAGGCCTACTCTGCTTTAGTATTATCTAGCTAGAGGGCGCAGTATATGTTAATGTTTTAAATATTCGGACTATAGAACCTTTTTACTGATTCGGACTAAAGAACACGGTATCCGTTTCGGACTATAGAACCGTTTTACAATTTCGGACTGGAGAACCCTTTTTTGAATTTGGATTATAGAGCCTATTTCTATATTCGGACTATAGAACTCTTTTAAAATTCGGACTATAGAGACTATTTTCATATTCGGACTATAGAACCCTTTTTTAAATTCGGACTATAGAGACTATTTTCATATTCGGACTAGAGAACCGTTTTTAAAATTCGGACTATAGAACCTTCGAAATAAAGAATCGTCGGAATAAAGAACCTCTTTTCAATTTTTTTTCGGACTAGAGAACCTCTTTTAAAATTCGGACTAACGAATGCTATGAACACGTGTTCGGACTAGAGAACCTTCGGACTAAAGAACCTTCGGATTATAGAACCTTCGGATTATAGAGCAGTCCCCGTCAAAGCGGGGGAATGATCACGACCCGGGATCACGAGGTCATATCAGTGGACTACTAGCATAGCATGATGTTTGGTTGCCTGTGAGTGCATAATTGATATGTTGATAACAGATCTAATAATGTTGTGGAATCAAAATCTTCATTATATGGACCACATTGAAGTCAAAGTAATTATCTATCCTATCCTGTATCGTTTTATGGATAAAATTGACTCAAAAAGTTATTGATGATATTATTGCTATCTTTAACATCAGTTTTGTCTTTTCAACGGGAAAAATTCGATTGAAAATAAAGTTTTTAGGGGCTAGCTATAATATTGAACAATATATCCCATATTTTGACATGCACTTATAGAAAATAAATAAATTATTGTCTTACTTTATAAATGATAAATACTGTAAAATGACACATAACTAAAGTGAGGCCAATTTCTGTCTTTTGTATTTGATTCATAAAATTACATTCAACAAAATGATTGAAGACTGAGAAAACACACAATGCAGACTACAGAATGGAGTAGGTAAGATGCCATGTCCATAGCTTTCCAGGAGTTTCGGACTAACAATCAACACATTCAAAAAATACAGTTTAAAAGTGAAGATTTTTAGTAGACAATGTGATTATTTTCTCTGTGATGATTGTCAGGCGATAAGAGCAGGAGAAAAAGCAGCGGTGCGACCAAAAACCAGGAAAATAACTATTACCATGGATAAGGCTACTACTGAAGTTATCACAAGAAACATTAACATCATGAACTCTATGAACGTGCAACAACTGCAACATCTGTCTGAATCGACTTTAAGCAAAGTAGCACAAAAAGATCTCACCAACCTGCTCGGTCCCAACTACAATGAAACAGAAATAGCCAACACATCATTATCCATAGCACGTAAGCTATTCCAACATTGTACTACAAGAATTGAACAAATGAATGTACCACAGCCAATGTCTCCAATGCAAACCGAAACAAGTGTACCAAAAGCTCAAATGAATGCGCAAATATCACCAATAAAAGCTCTTGCTGAAAAACTTTGGCCATCACAGACACCAAAGAGAGCACAAGATATCCGAACAAGCAACGTGACTACGACTCAGCAGATCCAATGTTCAGGGGATGAATGCTCCCGTAAACAACTAGGAGGCCGAACAATTGACTGTTTGCTATGTCTGAGCCGCTTCCACCAAGAATGTGTTGGATTATCTAGGAAAACACCATCGTGGTTTTGCCAAACTTGCCGGAATATCAAAGGTGAGCTACATACCACCAAATCACAGCTCAAAACGTGCCTAGCAAAACTTCACACTGCTGAAGAAACTATACAAACTCAGCAAACTCAGATTGATAGCCTCAACACTCGCATATTAGCTGAGATTGAAACCAACAAGAAACTTGAAACACCAAAGTCTTATGCAGAAAAAGCATCAAACGCCACAAGTAATCTACCAACACCATCTGCTAAAGAAGTAGCTCCTAATTCAAGTAACAACACTGTGTCTAACAAATCTAACCATGACAACATCGATGAAGACCGCACTTTGTTAATTGGAGATTCAATCATCAGAGATATCAAGGAACGTGGACTTGACAAAACATCAGTAGAATGTTTACGCGGTGGGACAATTCAAGATGCCCATGAGTCGTTAAGAAAGCGTAACTTGGAGAACTTTTCGACAATAATTCTGCACATTGGTACAAACAACTGTACCTCTGATGATGCCGAGGCAAGTGCAGAAACGGAATATGAAAATATAGTAACTGAACTAAACGAAAAAGCACCACAGTCTATGAAAATCATATCTACTGTAATACCAAGAACCGACTCACAAGGGAGACATCAAGAGCGAGTTGACAAACTAAATACAAAACTGAGGAATATCAGTACAGATCAAGGATGTGTACTAGTCGACAACGACAAGAACTTTAAGCTCAAAGACAATTCCGCGGACAGTAGTGCCCTCACGAGAGGACTTCATCTCAGCAGAACGGGTACCAAAAAACTATTAAATAACCTACATGCCGCGCACCATATCATTAAGAAACGTGAGCCAAGCATAACTGAAGACGGAAATACTTCAGATCATCATGAAGAGACTATGAATCGCCCAAGCCAACATCAGCGACGACATACGCGACAACTACAGCATACTCATCAGCATCATGCCCCACGTCCGTACCGTATCCTCATCAGCATCATGCCCCACGTCCGCATCCTCATCAGCATCATGCCCCACGCCCGCGTCAGTGGACTCGCGTTCAGAAAAATCCACATAGGCAACATAACCAACCTCGCGATGGATATAAGCAACCTAGATGTTATTTTTGTTACGAGACAAATCATATGAAGAATAACTGTAGGCACCAGAATTCTGTAACCTGCTATTCTTGCGGAATGAATGGCCATAAAGCGAGTTTATGCAATGAGTTTCATGATAGAAATATGAATACCAAATACTAGGAACTGGGCCAAGTGCGTGCCGGAAAAAGCACTTTGGTTACAAATGAAGACAATTATTGTAAATATTATGTTAATATTGCAAACTGCTTTGACACTCTTGCCGATGAACTTGTGAATTGTACTAATGCAAAGATTAATTGTAATGATATCGTTAATGACTCTATTGCTGAACATTGTACAATTAACAATATTCCTACAAATAGACCAAATGTTACAAACCATGATAACCAAAATACCATAAGTAATTCAAAAACTAATAATATAAATAAATGTTTGTAGCAATAACCATACTGTTAAATCTAAAAGAAAAGTCCAGAGAAGAGGAAAGAAAGGTAAGAAAAGGGTAAAGAAAACATACACTGATATTAATATTATGTTTAATAATCTTGACGGTTTTAAATCTAGAAGTTATGAAATTGAAAGATTGTGTATAAAAGAGAACATTCATGTTTTCGGTATGGCAGAAACCTTTCTTAAATGTGGTGATACAGTTAATATAAAAGGTTTTAATTGGATTGGTAAAAATAGAGTAAATAAGAGAAAAGGTGGAATAGGTTTTCTTTTATCAGATCAAGTTACAGTTCTTGATGAAAATTTACTTGGTTCCGCCGATGATGAACTTGAGCGTCTATGGATTAAGGTTCACTTTGGTGATCCTTCAATACCTTTTTATTTGCTTGTATGTTACTTTCCAGTAGAAGGTGTCAATTATGATCTAACAATGGAGTTGTACCACCAAATCCTCTCTGAAATTTTACGTATTGAAAGGGAAACAATTAACTCAGATCCTCATATCCTCATGATGGGGGATTTGAATGGGCGTATTGGCGATGTAATCCCTTTTGGTGATAAGATTAAAAATACCAATGGTGAGTGCTTGTTAAACTTCAGGGATGATTCACTCTTAACAATCCTCAACTGTACAAAGCTTTGTAAAGGTAAATTTACTTGGAGAAGAGGAAATCAAAAAAGCTGTATTGATTATATGTTATCATCTGACAATGTATTAGAATGTGTTAATGAACTTATTGTTGATGAAGAAGGTGTATATTCTTTAGGTTCTGACCATGATGTAGTATTTCTAAAAATGACACTTAAAAACTCAACTGCCACTCTTGGGGAAAATAATCTACCCAATCGTGTTGTCTGGGACATCAAACCAGATCAGGACTGGTCGATCTTTCACAATGAATTATCCAGGCAATTTGGTAATTGGCATAATTCAAATTATCAAGATGTTAATACTACTTGGAATTCATGGAAAACATGTCTACTTAATGCCGCAAATAATGCCTTTGGTACTAAATCAATTAATCATAACCAAAAATTTTGGTTTGATGATGATATAGAAAAGGCCATAAAAGAGCGCAAAGATGCTTGTAGAAAACATAGAAACTCATCTAAAACAATCACAATAATGCTGAGAACGAGTTACTTTGGCGTGATTATCAAAATAAACGTAAAACTGCCAAATCTATTATTCGTCAAAAGATCATGGATAAGCGTCTAACTAAAAGTGTGGAAGTACAAAAGAAAGGCGGTCCTTCCTGTAAAGATTTCTGGAAAATTTTACGCGGTAACAATAATACTAAGAATAATATTCACCACCTAAAAGCTCCTGATAGCAGTACAATTATTCATGACCGTACTATTATGAACCAAACTATCATGCAGCATTTTAATAGCCTTGGTAAAATGTATCTCAATTTAGAAGGTAACAGTCTGCCGCCTGGACAACCAATTCTTTAGAAATGCTTAGTCGCGCTAAAAGTCGATCGATACATGTAAAAATCAGCACAATTCAGAGATACACCTTTTTTTTTTTTTTTTAATTTTCTCGGTCAAATATAAAGCAATATTTTTTTTTTTTTCTTCAGTAATGTCAGTTAAAAACTTGGTGCTTGGATATACATTTTTTTTAAATCCTGGTGTTAAAATTAAGCATCAAATTGTGTCTTTTAGTGTGATATTTTTGATTTTTATAGGCCTTGAATTCGCCTGCGAGCTTTTTACGGAATTCATGTTTTAGTGTCTCAAACTAACATAGTTTGCTAAAGAAAGATATTTCCCACCTCTGTAAAGCACATCGTGTGGGTCTATATGTTATAGTTTTGTCAGAATTTCCGTTTTCGTTTTACCCTTTTTCCATTCAGTCTCCGAAAATGTCAAACTAAGTAAAAGTAGGCAATGGTGAGTACTTTTATCTCGAGAGCAACCAGCTGAAATAGTCGATATTTCCTTTGTTGTTATCCAGGTCAATTTTTCATTGAAAGCCAATTGCCCGACCAGCGATTAAATCCCCAATTGGGTGTTCTGGTTAAACATGATCAGTAGGAGCGCTATAGGTCTGGGAATTTCTTTGCTATATTGAAGTTCTGGCAACACTATAGCCATGCCGGTATTCCTATTAAACCCAGGGATATCGATCCACAATGCTAGTACTAGCCTTTAGATTTCACGTGTTGATTTAGAAATTTTGTCAGCCGACAGTGAAAGATGGTGAAATCAAAACGGAAATTCTGACAAAACTATGATATATAGCTCACGGTGATGTGCTTTAGAAAGTTTGGGAAAATCCTTCATTAGCGAACTATATTACTTTGAAAAGCTAAAAGGTTGATCCAAGAAAAAGCTCGCGGACCGAGCTGAAGCCTATAAAAATCGAATATCTTACACTAAATGACTGAATTTCAGGCCTAAGTTTAACACCAGGATTTTTAAAAAAATCAGTATCAAGCATTATAGTTTTTCCAGCCATTTACTGAAAAAATGAAAATTATTGCTTTTCATTTGGCTGAGAAAAAATTTTACACTGAAAAGGTGTAACTCAAAATTTTGCTCATTTCAACACCAATTTCGATCGTTTGTATTGCCTCATTAAATGACTGAGTGAGCCTTGCAGAACAAAAGAATCCGTTGTGCAGGTAACTGACTGGTAAAGTTAACTCCAACCCGGAAATATCTGAGTATACTATCCGTGCGCTAAACATGTTGAGTAACACACCTGATGCTAATGAAGGAGAATGTCTCTCTGATATTGATATAACTGTTGATAATATAAAAGAGGCCCTTTCAAAATGTAAAAATGGCAAAGCACCAGGCTTAGATAACATCACAAATGAAATGTTAAAAATGGCGGTGATATATTGATTAATTATATGCATGCTTTATTTAATAAGTTATTGTATTATGAACATGCTCCAGACGAATGGAACATGGGAATTATTATTCCCATTCATAAAAAAGGCCGTAAAGATGATTTAAATAATTATAGAGGAATTACTTTAAACTCTTGCGTTGCTAAGATATATAACCGAATTTTCGCCAATGTCATATCAGAATTTGCAGAAAAAAATAATCTTCTTACTGAAACTCAAGGTGGATTTAGAAAAGATCATCAATGTCAAGATCATATATTTTCTTTAAAAAGTATTGCAGCCACAAGATTGTCTGAAGGTAAAAAGACTTTCTTTGCCTTTCTTGACTTCAAGAAGGCATTTGACACTGTTTGGAGAGATGGGCTTCTTGTAGCTGCATGGAACTCTGGTATAAGAGGTAAAATATGGCGTATCTTAAAGAATTTGTATAATAATGTTAAGTGTTTAGTAAAATTTGGTGATATTGAAACTAACTTTTTTGCTGTAGATGACGGCCTAAAACAGGGATGTGTTCTCTCCCCAGTTTTATTTAATATTTTCATAAATAATCTATCAAAGATGCTAAAAAAGTCCAACTTTGGTGTTGATATATGTAACATTAAAATTAACTGCCTCCTGTGGGCAGATGATGTGGTATTGATTGCGGAAAATGCTCACGACCTACAGAAGATGCTTGACACTGCCTCATCATTTGCTAGCATGTGGCGTTTATCTTTTAATCTCGATAAATCAAATGTACTCAAAATAGGTAAACGTGCTAATCCTAAAAATGTTTGGAATCTTGGTAACGGTTGTATTAAAGAAACAAACAGTTACAAATATCTTGGCACCCATATTAATTACAACCTATCTGATCACCTTCATATAAAAGAAGTTATTCGTAAAGGTCATAGAATTATAGCCTATATTAAATCTATTATTGATAGTCAAGATGACTTTAATCGGGTATACTACGGAGACCTTCTTTGGCGCACAATTGGTCTCCCTACAATTAATTATGCATGTTCTACTTGGGTTTGTGGAGGTCAAACTGATGTTAATAAATTAGAAAATCTTCAATACCAAATGGCGAGATACATTCTCAAAATCCCCATCAATACAGCAAAAGGATCCATATATGGTGATTTAGGCTGGGATGCACTTTCATCCATTCAAAATGTTCAACGTGTTGGGTATTTTCACAGACTCATTAACATGAACCCAAATCGTTGGCCAAAACTTTTCTTTAATGTTATGTTTAATGTATATCGGAATAATCATAATTTACGGTGGAAATGGTTGTCGTGTATTGAAGACAGACTTACAAAATGCGGCCTAGATCACTTATTTAACAACTTTAGTTCCGAAAGTAATCATAATTGGCTTCAGACTTTCAAATCAATAAATAAGGATATTGAATATAATGACTGGGTTAATTCTGTGAAAAATAAATCATCTCTTCAAAACTATTCATTGCTTAAGCAAGAAAAATATCTTGAGCCATATCTTACTGGAAAAACCGACTTCCAGGGTGCCAAGCTCAAGTTTAAAGCTCGAACCAACACCCTTCAAATCGATAATAACACCCGCTCATGGGCCAAGACAAATGATGGTGTCTGCCGCTTATGTAACTCTGGTTTTGAAGAGGATATTATTCACTTTCTGTTTACATGTAATGCATATAATGATATTCGTATTGATGAATTTTATAAACTAGAGAGATCTTTAATTGATATTAATTGCCAATCTGCATGGGAATGCTTCATTTCAAATGGAAATCTTACTAAATTATATTTTGCTTTAAGTGATATCTATCAATATGATAATGCAGTAGGTCAAATTTTTGATACGTATAGCAAGAGTTATCTCAAAAAAGCATGGGCCAAAAGAAACAGCACACTTAAGAATCTTCAAATGTAACCATCTTGCTATTCAATTGTATATATTATATTTGTGTAAAATTTGTATATTAACTTATTATGCACTCCATATTTTGTGCACATGTATAATAATTATGTTGTAAAGTGAGAATTGAGGGATGCATGCGGGGGGTGCGTATACAAACGTAGAATATTTGTGGGGTGGGCGTGTTAAGTGTACTAGATGTACTAGTGTTAAATTTAGCTTGTAAATTTTGTTTAAGTGTATTATCCTTTTTACGTAAGACATTTGTATATAAGCATAAGTATGTTTCTTTTTGTTTTTATTGATGTTCTATGTAATTGTATTTTTATGTTGGATGCACTGCACATGAGTGCATGTGCCACTGTTACAAAAGTGATTCCAATAAATTGATTGATTGATTGATTGTAGTGAATGATCAGTCCTTTATCATGTGCTTGCCACTATCTACTTTATAGTAAACTATACATTGCGAAATAATATAAAATTATTTTAAAATAAAATGTGCATGTAAGTTGAGTTAACATAGCGAATTAACTAACAACTGCAGTGTATTTCTTAATTTTTATAATAAGCATGGGTAAAAAGCAGTAAAGACAAAAATACAGAACAATTTGGAGTAATGAATTAAAGAGTTGACAGGAGTTATAGGAGTTAATGTGTTTTGCTGTTTCAGTGTGCATGTTCTCACCATTGATGGTTTGGTGAACTGTCATGTAACATGGATGTAAGCGTGATCCTAAAAATGCCTTTCACGGTGACCCAAACTATTTACAAGACCTCTTCTGCATTGACGCTGGCCTTCCCTTTTAAAGGGAATTTTTATTACATTATGTTTCGACTATATTTATAAATACGTTTTTATAAATACGCACGTGACCACCTCCGCGCTGCCATAACAGCTTGTAGACAGTAAGTCTCGAAGTGACCTTCTACATAGCGGGTGGTCTTCATATACATTTGAATGCAAAAGCGGAACAACATGAGACTACTGTGCAGCAAAATTGTCTATTTGTTTTTCAACTTTGTGATTATATTGTAAACGTTTCCGTCGTTGAATATTTTTTCCGTCGTCAAATACTTTCAAAATTTTGTTCTTGATAACATATTACAAATTCGGAATCCCCATGTGTAATAATTTTGCTATATGCTATAATTAATACTTAAATTTGATGATATTTATCTACAGAGTTCCTATTTTCTGTATAGTGGTCGATGCATGAGGATTTGGTCACGCTTGCTGGTCTTGGTATGTCGTGCCCATGGGTTACGTGCATATTTATAAAAACGTATTTATAAATATTGTCGAAGCACACTGTTTTAGTACAAGTTAAAACTCCTATAATATATCACAACTTATTTACTCCAGATCTATTTCAATATGATTAAAATACAGGTGTATGACTCGCCCACAGAAATTCATCATCTTTATTTCGAATTTAAACTTCAGAAAATATTTGAAGGCAGTGCCATACTCACCACAATCAAATGTAATTTTAGATAATATTTGCAAACATAATGCTAGAAGAAATAATATAATCGCTTTAATACTTGGCAAGGACTTGGACCAAAATGATAAAGCTATATGATATATACTATAACACGATTAGGTGAAAAGTGAGAGAAGAAAGGTGAAAGGAAGTAACACAATTTATTACAAACGAGACTGGAGGAAAATTAATTACAAACAGAGAAGAAGAAAAAAAATGAAATTATAACTAAGGTATGCGGGCCTTATGGCATGCCATATATGCGATTTACTATCGTTTTGCCCTTCTCGTACCCTTTTGTTGCGCGGGATATATACCTCGCTCTTTTGAGATACCTATCCGGTGTGTAAAAACGCTCTTTGATCACCACCTGACTTAAGCTAATTGTGGGAACATCACTATGGACCACAACGGCCTCATTCCAGTGGCATAGTTCAATAACCTCAAGTAAACAATCATAGTGCAAAATTTGACCTCAAGTTGCAGAGTATGAGTCTTTGTACTCAAATTTTTAAAGGTCGTTCAATGAATGTACAAATGTATTGGGGTTAAAGAACTGTGCCCTGATAGATGAGCGTGTTGTGGATTCTAGTGCATCCTCACTCATTTATCGGCAAAATCCCGCCAGTCAAACCACGACTAGCGTCTCTAAATATATCTACAGATTTTCGAGGGTTGGTATTTCTTTGTCACCTATCAACATGATAGCAATAAATCCAAGGTTATTCTTGTTAACCATACTGTAGCAAGGCCAAGGGTAAGGGGTTGGCGAAGACCCGCGAAATTCATTTTTGCTTTAATATAAACAAAACACAAAACATGCTGCAAAAGTCCAACTCTTCAGGTGGTGACCGTTTATAATAAATTGGTGTCCATAGTATATGCATGATTAATACGTCTTACCATTACGTCTTATATTACTAAGTTAACGTGCAACACAGTTATGTCATATTTGTATAATAAAATTAGAGATTAATAAAATGAACACTTACCATATATGTCCTCCTTTCTTGTTATAAGAACTTCGAGATATCAGTCGTGAAATTTGATGCAATTTTCTTAATAATTCTAGTTGCTGTAATTCATAGTAGCTTTCATGGTAGAAATAGAGCAGAGTCTGATGATCCAGGACCGACATATATATTGACAAACGCTTTATGATTGCAAGAATGTGCATTCCGTGATATCTACAATTTATATTTGCTGAGCACTTGACTGAGAATGTTTGTTCCCAAACAGAAATAGTTTATTGAATTCCAAGGTCTTTATAATATATTGCATGACATTTTCCCTTCATGTCGTGGTTGGTAAAGCCTGTGTGTATAAAATTCACTCGTTGTTTTGTAGCTCTGTTTTGGCCATAATTATTTATATTCGGGAATAATTTGATATTGGCATTCTTTTATTGTTTTCAAGCTTTTATTAATTAACTTTTATGATATGACTTTGACGCCAGGTCTGGGGTATCAATTTTTGTTAGTACCGATCACCGTGGACGTTACTTATTTGAGTTTTGTCGAAAATATTTTTGCATTTTTTGCATTTAACAATCTTTGATCACCAACTCACTTCGGCTTCTCTAAAGATTATAGAAATTAGAGAGTTGACATTTTTTTGTCACACACATATCACCGTGGCCGTAACTTATTTGTGTTTTGCCAGAGACTTTTATTGCATTATCATTTTGCTTTACCACAATAATATACATTGATATATCCACCCCCCCCGCCCCATCAGAACAAAATAAACTACTGAACATATCCATTTGTAAGCGCTTTTTAGCAAAGTCATAGTTCATAATCGGAAGGTTGCGGGTTCGAGCCCCGGCGACGCCATCGTGTTGTGCCCTTAAGTAAGGCACTTTATCTCGATTACTCCTCTTCACCCAGGTGTTTAAATGGGTACCGGCATTCTTAAATGCTGGGAAGGTAACAGACTCGCTGTAGAGGAGGTGTAGCGATCCCCTATAGCAACATTACATGGAGGAGTCTGGCCCAATCGCCAATGAAAGAGAGATGGGCACTCCGATCACTGTTTATACAGGATCGTCTCCTTTACCTTTTTACCTTTACTAGTTCATTGAATTTACAACCGTATGACAAAACAGGCGAAATCAGTAACTTTTTGCACAATATTTGCAATTTAGAGAGAATTGGCCCTTGCTCATTCTAATGAAGCTAGTATATGACCAATATAAGTGTGTTCTTTCATTTTATTACATTAATTTGGAAAATATTGTAAGGAACACTTGAGGTTTTGACTTTTAAAATCTACATTTTGGTCTCAAAATGTGCTTGGATAGGTAGTTTTCAACAGATTTACCTTGCTATAACATTGAATTGCGTTATCTGTTGACCTAATGTAAAAAGGTATTTTTAGGGGGAAGTGTTAGATTTCGTTCGATACAAAAAAATATCTGATTGAATAAAGGGAACACTTGAGGTTTTGGCAAAACTAATCACAGATGTTTATTTTCCACTAGATCTCACATAGCTCTTATGATGCTATGCACTCAACCGTGTAGTATAACACAGACTGTGTGGAGACTAGACGCGCTGTGCTGGAAATATCTGTGTACTCGGGTGTATCGAGGTGGAAATTGTGCTTATAGATGCAATTATAAGAGAATCGTTTTTGTATTCAAACCTTTTCATATGAACTAACTGTTTGAGGCCAATATGTGATCTAATCAAAGCGAAGAAAACCGTGTACATTGTACATTTTTAAAATGTTTTCACGACATTCATATAACCCGACATTTAAATGTTATTAAAAAGTGCTGCAAAAAACATTTTAAGAAAATTTTTGTGTTTGCTGGGTGCAAATATTTTAACACAGTGTTATTTAAGTGTTGACAAAATATTTGGCCAAAAATGTTTACAAAAATAGTTTACAATGACATTTCGAAAACATTTTAAAAATATTGTTGTAGTGTGTTTTCATACAAAACGATTTCATGACCTTTATATAACCCCACATTTTAATGATATTAAAACGTTTTTACCTAAACCAAAACCCAAAATATAACTTATTTAAAACGTTGTAAAAACGTTTTTATGTTTGCTGGGTAGTTTTGGTTTGTGGTTTCGAAATATTGCAATTAAACATTGGTTCGTTCAAATTTGAGACGCAAAAACCCACATTTAGTACAATCATTATATTTATAAAGATATTGCAAACTTTCCATGGTATATAGAGATTGGACCCAAGATAAATTACACCTAAACTAAGTGTAAATTCAGGGTTAAACCGCTATGGCGGAAAAAGTTTTCTTCATAGTTGGCATAGAACATATTTTTCTATCTTCTCGGACATTCTTAGAGTGAGTGTTATTTCATTTATAATTTATGTTGATTTTTCCCTAAAAGTATATAGCCTACCGTTAGTATCAAAAGACGGTATGTCTCTTAGATGCGTCATGTTCATGGTCAACAAATAAAATCACTCAAAACTATGTGATTCAGCTTATACAAGCTACGCTCGTAATTTGTTATTTTGAGACTAATCTGCTCATATTTTGCGATTTCTCGGCTTGCAATCAATAATCAAGGGGAATGAGTCACATGTCGACCCTGGTCGAAAATGAGTTTTACATATGTTTCTAAAGAGGACATTTAGAGCTTTCAGAAACTAAAAACCCCATGTTGATACAACTTTTCTTTACAAAGTTACGTGAATTTATCAATTGCTGAAAACAATATAAAAATCAATATTAGCGACATCCGACTCATTTCCCTTGATCGTGTCACAATTTTGCTCCTTGTTGCTGAGTTCATAGTAAGACGCCAGCAACGAGCGACAAAGTTCAGAAATATGCCCAATGAGCATCATCGTATTGATAGTGGATAGCTCATTGGTTTATATCAAAATTGTTTGTCGCTTTAATAAGCGACTGATCTATTAATAGAACTAAATTCAAAGTTGAACATGATCATGCAAACTTTTCTGAGACTCGTTTCTATTTCACTTGATTGTAAGCTATATACGTATTTGGTGCGTGTTTAGAATCGCAATGATCTCCGAGTTTGATTTGCTTCACAACATTAAATTACATTAAAGTGCATGGTTGAGAATGCTTCAATACTGGGAAAATCTGCATTGATTATCATACATTCATGCATTCTTATCTCAGATTCATGGATTATGCATGTCAGGATTTTCTGCAACATGCTATTGGGCGTATTTACGATATCCTCATCAGGTCGTCGACTTCAAGTAGTATGTCTGTGAAGTTGCTTTGCGTACTCATGTAATTTTTGTTTAACTTTCAGTAACAAGCAGTAATCAGGTGATAGTGTGTAGATTCAGAACCTTTAGCATGTTTAGGGTTCCCCAAATTATAATAATTATATATTATTTGAAAGTTGACAAAACATTTTTTATTAATGTTTGACAGGAAAAAAAACATTTGACAACATTATGAATTTGTGATTATAATCTGATCTACTGGACTTACGTTTTACGAGTGGCACTATTTAAAGTGGCCAATGTTCGTTGACCTGTGAAGAGGATGTTGTGTCGCAGGTCGAAGATGAACCAAACCTCTGAGGGATCTTCTTGATAGCTGAACAGTAGGTCCCTGCCAAGTTCACAGCAAAAAATGGGAGTAATTTGCTCCCGAGTAAAACATTTTGAGTAAAAAACGAGTAATAATTTACTAAAGAAAGAGCGAACCGCGAAATTTTGATTACTCCTCCCTAAAGTAAAATCTGACAAGTTTTACTTGAGTAAAGTTTACTCGGCAGCGTAGTAATATATGCTACAAGTTCGGAGTTCGCTACCGATTTAGGTTGCATTGGAGTAAAGTTTAGTCGGTACAAGTTCGGAGTTCGACAAGCCTATACGTGTACGTGTTGCGAAAGATGGAAGAAGTACCCCTGGAAAAATATGTGTGGTGTTGCGTGGCGACTGCCTGAGGTTTAGTGGAAATTATCCCCATTCTTGAAGGTAAGAGCTGATTATTTTGACCCGCAGGTTATGCAATAATTGTGTCATTGTGTGATGCAATAAACATTTCATGTTTGGCATGAAGTTGGTAAACGTAATGCAAATGAATTTAAGCTTACTCGGTCCAGTATGCTTATGCTCTGAATGTAGTATCCTGCCCTGCATACGATCATCATCATGCTGATATATCACCTGTTTTATTTTGTTTATTTATTATGCAAATTGGTACATCAAGTTATGGAGGACAGAATTTTATTTAAATGATGATGACTCTGTTATGATGAGTGACGTCATACTGCATACCCTCTATAGGCCATGCACATGTGGCAAGGGGCTGTGTTGCCCCCCCTCCCCATGCTTTGATTCTTTGGCAAGCCAATTATGCCCATGTAGTACCCACATGTGTTGGGTTGTGCAATAATGACAGGGGCGGAAAAATGGACGGGGTTTAATTTTTTGGCAAACCAAAAAGGATGGGGGGGCGGCAAGCATTTTTTGACCAGTCAAAGGGGAGGGCAAGTAATTTCTCTCAAGAGCCATGTTCTCACAATGAGTTTTTTGTTTTATCCTTTTTGATACAGGAAGAGAGTTGCAACTATAGCTTGGATGAGAGATACTCAAGTTGGACTACATGGGATCAGAGGGTAAAAGGAACCAAGTGAACTGCCTGGTATCTGTGGTGTAAAGGACATGATGAACATTATCAATTGTATACTTAAATGAAAAGTAAATAACCAAATTGTACAAAGGTCAGAAAATAAAATTGCTCTAATTTGAATAGAAAATGATGCAAATCGTTCTCTTCCCAAGAGGAAAAAGAAAGGAAAATGTTGAACTATCGATGATGCCTGGTTCATATGTGTGCTTTATGATCTAAATGTCACATTAGAGCCAATGGCTAATTGATCTTTATCATTTCATATTCTGGTAACTTAATATTGCAGATAATAGTGCTAACTACTTTCCTACTTTAATTCTGATATATGATGAAGAATTCGTAACCATTTGTAAGACCGTTTTGGAGCAATTTTATTTGTGTACCCTTGACAATAACCATATTGTGACACTAGTGACATCTGACTGTCAGAGGACTTCTGATTTTTGAAATATTGTGGCATCAGACAACAAACATGTATTAATGGAGAACATTGAGAAATAATGGACATAAAACTAACAGCAGTGGTTTATACAATCTGTAGTTTAATTTAAAACTCCAACTGAGAGGTATGCTGCATTTCTGACCATCCACTACAAACCTGGTGCAAAATTGCTATACATTTAACAAATTTTATGTATCTGTTTTTATAGTTTTCTTATAATATCCTTTAGGGAGGTTTTTAAACCTTTATGGGTCTTCACTTAACTTGTATTTATCATATTTTGAGGGGTTTTTTTTAGTTAGATTAGATAGGGCTTTATTATCAAGCCCTCAAGGGCTTTTATCACTTAAAAGGCCCTACTTTACACCAGGTTTGTTCTGGATGATTTTTGTTGGGTTTAGAAAGCAAAGGCAACTTTACATTTACTTTGCTGATGTAACACTGTACTGATTTTGTGGATTGATTGTACTGTTATAGAGTTAATTGCTGTTAAAACCTTTTTTATTTTGAAGTTTGAATAATACTATTTAAAAAATAATTTTCTTGCCAGTCATTGTTTGATTAATTGGTGTGATGTGTAAATAATTTCATGTTTTTATTAGAACAGAGAGTAAAATGGAATGACAACAGCTTCATTGATTCTGGATATTACAGATGTCACAGTTTCAATCTACTCATTAAACTGAGTAAGACACTATTTTTGCATCTAATTTGAGCAAAATATTTACTCACCTTTAGTAGTAACTTTTACTCAATCCGTAATGAGTCAAAATATTATACTCCATGCAGAGTAAATATTGAGTAAAATAATTGCTCAATCTTGTGGTAAATCTTACTCAACCTTAGTTGAGTACAGTTTTACTCTCTTGTTGAGTCAAAAAGGGGAAAGCGCTTTCCCAGAGTAATTATTGAGTAAAATAAGTTGAGTAAAAGTCTTACCCAATTCTGAGTAAATTTCTAATCAGCAAGTTGAGTAATTGGTTACTCAACCTTGATGGAGTACAATTTACTCAAAAATGGCGCTTTCCCCTTTTACTATCAGAAAGAGTAAGATTTTGATCAACTTTGAGCAATTATTTTTTGCTGTGTTGTGACTGGGCCATATGGAAGAACAGGGGAATACTTAAATTTCCCCTGAATATGGACCCAGTATAAAGAAGAAATAAACAAACAAACAAACGTAGCCCGCCTCCCTTGTCAAGTAAAGACTCTTCTCGTTTGACATAAATCGCTCCCTTGACCCCTCCTTTGGTTGTTTGTCCTTGGGGTGGACCAGCGCTTGCCGCAAGGTGTTCTTTGGTTTGAATGACACTGGCATTCCTTGATCACGAAAGATTCTGCGAAGTTTCTCTGACAGTCCAGATATATACGTAAGGTATGGTGACGTTTCTTCCGCGTTTAGATTCACCGTCATTTTGTATCTCATGTGCAGTGGACACTTTATCCGGGACTTTACCAGCTGAATGAGCTGATTTGGTTCGAGAAATTGTGAAATGTCCAATCGCGATCCCGGATCGCGATATCCGCAAAGGTTGAAGGCCTTCTGAAGGTGTTCCCGTTCCTTTTCCTTTGCGTCCTCGCTTGACGGAACCGTGTCCGCTCTGTGAAATAGAGCCTGAATAACTCCCAGCTTAGTGTCTCTAAATGAAAACCGAGTGGTAAGAGTGGAAAAAAAAGTAAAATGGAGGACAGACCCTTTTTTCCTCTTCCTCATCCTCCTCCTCCTCCTCCTCTTCCTCGTACGACTATGAACAGAGACGAGGGGCAGTACCAGCTTTCTCACATTTTGGATGAGTTTCTGCAGCAGGCACCAAGAAAATCCCTAGAAGGAAAACCAACTGGCAACCAAAAAAATCACGCTGGAAATCCCTCTAGCGTCGGTTGTCAGTAACTGCAGTCATTCCTCATCAAGTGTTGACAAAGGCAACAGCAGTTGTTGAAACGTTCACAAGTAAGTGTACTATAATTCATATTGGATCAGATACAAGGAACTTTAGTTACTGATGAGTAGTCTGTATACTCTCAAAAGAAAATATACTTTCTCTCATTTTAGAGTGTTTTCCACTCAAAAACGGTTGTCCTTCGCTCACCTCCTTGAAAGAATAGACATTCCCTCTTGTACATTTAGAGAGTAGTGGGACCCCATTGGAATTAAAGGGGGTCTCCGGCAATCACAACATTATGCCTTATATGTTAGAAAAATAATTATCAAGCACGAATCATATAGTTTTATTTAAAACAAACTCATATTGACCATAAAAACGAATAAAAACAGTCGGCTCTCAACACGCGATTTTCAAAATTCCCGCGCTGAGATAGTCTAAGTGCAATGACGTAATGGATGTCTGTGCTCAATTGTCGTCAGCCTTCATTGTATTACTGGGACGTCATTGCACTCGACAATTTCGGTGCCCGGGAATTTTGAATATCGCGTGTTGAGACACGGGTGTTTTTATTCGTTTTTATGGTCACTGTGAGTTTGTTTTAAATAAACCCACGTGAATCGTGCTTGATAATTGAAGAGCTTATTTCCAAACCGTGTTAAGTCCACCCACCTTCAAATTTTTTTTCCAAAACGTGTTAAGTCCAATCCAGTTTTGTAGCAAACTGTGTTAAGTCCACGAACACTGCCCTTGTGGGCAGCTTGTAGGCAAGTAGCACGGCATAGAGCTTCCAATAGTTAATCGCCAACGTTCTTGTTTGGTCCTGAGACTAGTATACATGAATTTGGTCTGCATAAAAAGTTGTTGTTGTTGTTTTTGTTTTATATTAGTAGGCTTAGTTTGTATGGGATTTCTGAAATATTTGATAGATACCTCCAGAAAGACATGAATAGGGTGGGAAGGGGGAGAGGGAGAGGCTGTGATGGTAGAATTAATATTAGAGGATGGTGGGGTAGAGTTAGTTTTAGCTAGTTTTGGATATTAGGCCTATTATTTTGTATGATTATCAAAATGTGCTACTAAATTCAAGGTATAATTTTAAAGTTAAAGGTATAAAAAAACTTAGGACTTAAAAACTTACGACTGTCAATAAAAAAAAAAATGTAGACATTTATATAGCGCTTTATGCCGTAAACAGCCTCTAAGCGCTTTACATTTATTCCGCCGTCATTAGAATATGTCGGAACCACGTTTGCAGCCTACAAGTGGCGCAGGGTCCATCAGTACAACGACTGTGACTACCCCTAACAGCTTCCCATTGCACCTGGGTGGGGTGAGGCAAGCGAGGCAAAGCGCCTTGCCCAAGGGCGCAACACGGTGGTGGGACGGGGAATCGAACCCACGCACGTCGAGCAAGCTCTCAGATTATGAGTCCAAGGCCGTAACCACTGAGCCACCGTGCCCTCGGTTTAACAATATGCGATTAGGGTGGCAGCATTGGGGGAGGGGGAAATATTTGTGATAATGTGATAAAACAAGTGGATATTTCAGGTCATCACTTATTGTCAGTGAAATGATGTTTATTTAATTCTGAGAAATGCAATTCAACTAAGTTTTGAATTTTGAACTATTTTAAACGTCGAATTTTGGTAAAAAATGGGCAGCAGGAGGGTGTTCGAAATACAAGGTGTTTTGTGGCAAAATTGTGTTTTATAGTAGAGAGAATCACATTTTGTATGTTTTTAATAAATTTGTTATCTTTTAAGACTAGTTTGAGAAAAATATGGTTAGTTCTGTGTTACAGATACTATGTTTTGTGTCAAAATGTGTTAAGTCCATGCCAGAAATTGCGTTTTGTGTCAAAACGTGTTAAGTCCATGCTATTTTTAAAACAAATTAATTCATTTAAAAAAACCAAAAGTCTTTAGATTTTAACTTAACATGTTTTTATGGTCCTATGTATGTCACCTTCACTTCACTGTAATTTTATAGAAATCGAACTTTTTTTCATTGCCATAAAGAAAATTCCTGATTTTCTTCAAAGTGAATCTTGTGGACTTAACACGGTTTGGAAATAAGCTCTTCAATTATTTTTCTTACATATAAGGCATAATGTTGTACTTGCCGGAGTCATCCTTTAAGGCTACATGCAGTAAGATAGACTTTATAAATTTATATGCGTCATCCTGGCAATTCGGCATTTTGGTGTCTATATTCATTTTGGTGTATATAACTTTTCATTGTGTTGTGTAAGTTTAATTGTACGATTTTGTGTTGATTTTTCCTAATAAATATGAATGAATGAATGAATGAATGAATGAATGAATGAATGAATGAATGAATGAATGAATGAATGAATGAATGAATGAATGAATGAATGAATGAATGAATGAATGAATGATTATGAATGAGCATATGTATCAGCGGATGGTGAGAATCAAATAACAAGTACTGATCTGTGTGTGTGTCCTTTCTGTACACGGATGTTGCTAAGCTGCCATCGTTTTTCACAGTAAACAGTCCAAAAAGGCAAGTTTGTCTTCTTAAGTTCTTCCTGGTCAACGAACTTTTGCCGCTTTGACATCAGTTGGACCTGATGAAGCATCCGAGATAGGATGTGAAATATTGCCACTCATTTAGGTTCATGAGTCATAAGTGTCACTAGTCATATGGGTCGCTAGTCATAAGGTTCGCTAATCATAATATAAAAAAGGTTCAGCAGTCATGGGTCAATAGTCATAATTGAAAAAAAGGACCGCTAGTCATAATATGAAAAAAGGACCGCTAGTCATAATAGAAAAAGAGGTTCGCTAGTCATAATTTTTAAAAGGGCCCGCTAGTCATAATAGAGAAAAAGGACCGCTAGTCATAATAGAATAAAAGGTTCGCTAGTCATAATTAAAAAAGAGGACCGCTAGTCATAATAGAAAAAGAGGCTCGCTAGTCATAATAAAAAAAACATGGATGAATGATAATCTTCATAATCGTTTATAGACAAAAAGGACAGCTAGTCATAATATGAAAAAAGGACCACTAGTCATAATAGAAAAAGAGGTTCGCTAGTCATAATTAAAGGGACCGCTAGTCATAATAGAGAAAAAGGACAGCTAGTCATAATAGAATAAAAGGTTCGCTAGTCATAATTTTTTTTAAAAAGACCGCTAGTCATAATAGAAAAAGAGGCTCGCTAGTCATAATAAAAAAAAACATGGATGAATGATAATCTTCATAATCGTTTATAGACAACATTGTTCGAACATTTTTTGATAATAGTTATTTCAAAATGTTTACCTGATCTTTCCTAGACTCGACATTTTTATAAGACCACCAGGGAGACGACGAGGAAATTGGTTATGTGAAAGCGCTCCCGGTAGATGATCAAATAGTTTTAAAAATCTAGTCTAGTCATATGATTTGTTGGGGAATATTGTTTTATATATATCACTTTTAATCACCTTCTTGTGTTTCCCGGGAGTTCAACAACTCTCTTGATTGTTTATATGATTGATTTTTAGCTCGTTGATTGACTTTTAGCCCGTTGATGCAATCTATGACGTTCTGCAATTTTATACTCATTTTAATTTTTCAATTTTTATACAGAAAATTAGAAATTAATTTGGTGAAATTCACACAATGTTAAAGGTGAACCTTATTGAAAATAAAGTTATATATTATCAATGGAAAGCTTATGATGTCAGGAAGCAGAAAACAATATTTTTTATTTGCCAAACGTACCAGGTTAGACATAATCGCAATGCAAAGATTGGATACTGTCACCCCCCTTAAATTACAGAACGAAATCGTTCAAATTGGGCGCTTTCGTTGATGACGTCAGCTCAGGGACACACAGTTACTTCCGGGTTTGATTGTAAATACAATGTCCATGCATCACTGTGGCATACATCGGGCCAAGAATGCACAAACTCAGTCATTAACATCTTACTTTATAATGAAAAATATCTTTAATAAAAGAAGAATAACACGAAGGAAACATCATGATCAAATCAAGAATGAAGTTCCTGAATAAAGTGCGTGGATTTAAAAATGGGAAACCTAAATGCTGGGGTGATTTGTGATGCATTACGATTGCGAAGAAATTGCGGAGCCCGTACATGTAAAGCCAAGCCATCCAAGATTCGCCGAAGAACCGGAATTAAAACAGGCTGCAAAAATAACTGCTGTGCTAACAATTCAGATCGTCACACTAAGTTGAGGCGAGCTTATCACAATGAGAAAATGAAGAAATAGAATAAGGTACATGTACGGGATTTTTTAAATTTTTCTTGACATTACAACCGCCGGTGCGGCATGCGGAGAACCAGCCGGTGTAAATAGCTTACCATCATGCATGCATAATTCTCGTAGATCATGTGCGTGATTTTATATTCCCATTCTGATATTTCTAACTTATTGCTACTTCATCAGCAAAATCTATTCCTGTAAATGTTCCAAATATCAAGGAACGATTGATCAAATCAGCTAATACACAGCGGAAGTGCTCCCGGAAGACGAGGCGAAGCGCTAGCGCTGTTTGGGCATATCCGCCTCGCGGTCGTCGCGGACATCAGCTCCGTGGAATTTCTTCAGCCTGAGTATTTCGCTACTACCATTATCCATACAACAATTACATGGATGTTTTTCTTTTTCAGTAGGCCTACACCGATTGTGCTATCATCAAGAACTGTGACAGAAATGACAATATTATAATTCAGATTTCAGATTTCCATCAAATAACGGTCTACCAAGCCTAAATTGTATTTATTAAGTATTTGTTTCTTTCAATTGTGAATTCGTGGAAAGAATATTTTCCGCAATGAATGATATCCGACCGGGAAATGATCACGGCGCTAGATACGAAAACCTTTTTATTAGCTGGATTTAATGAAATCTTTTTTTGATTACTGCAAGATAATATTTCTTAGAAATCAGATATTTTAAAATGAATCAAGAACAGGGAATGTCACAAGCAAGTATTTAATTTGATGTTTATATTATGCCATAACCGGTCACCGGTCGCAGCAAGCACTTACGCATGGAATTGATCGCAGCGCGAAATTCGCACTCAATTACCCAATTATACCCAGCCAGTTTCGACTGATTTTGTCCAAAATTTACGGAAAATTTATGTGTAGACAATAATTCTATTATTTACAACTTGAATATTCCTCTAATCTCAAGCAAAATGCATACAAAAGCAGACTTGCCGGGCAGCTTGCAAAGTACAGGAAGCAAGCCTTGTTACCTGTTTCCGAGTGGGATCACGTGACTGCGAACCCTGAGCTTACGTCACGAGCATTCCCAAGGTCATAGACGATTAATTTGGGTGCTTTTGGGGCGCCTTAAAAAAGACCAACAATTTATTGATTTTTTAATTTTTCAACTTTACTGGCCATCAAAAAAATCGGAAAAAATGTTTTTAGTATCCTGACATCATAAGCTTTCCATTGATATATAACTTTATTTTCAATGAGGTTCACCTTTAATATAAAACGGGAAAATGAAATTCAAAACATATGCTGCTTTGGACTTATGAATTCCGCTCATTGTCAAAATTACACACGCAAAGATTCATTATTTTGTTTGTATATTTATTTGTTCGTTTGTTTTACCACAAAAATACTTAGTAGTAAGATAGTTCCACAAATAGTACACATATTAAAAGAAATCTATATTTACCAGTATCAAAAGTTTGATTCATAAAACTACTGTTCTCTCAAAACGTATTTTGACATACCACGTTAGATAAGATAACCATGTTCATGAAATTAAAATATTACTATTACTTTATTATATCATACAATACAAATATATTCAAGTATATAATGAAAATGTTAAAATATTTCGTGTATAAAAATCTTATTTACGAACTATACTTTATTATATCATAAAATACAAATTATGGATATTCAACATCTACGAGCTGTACTTAATTATTCAAAACTGTTGAAAGGATCTCGTGTAATAAAATCTTATTTACGAGCTCTTTTATCCTGCTTTTTAAGGGATGTGGAATGAGCGTTTCGACAGTATTTTTTATGGGATATGAGAGCACATCAGACATATCGAACTGCATTCTGAATACGAAGAAAGTCCTTCTGGCTTCTGATATCAAATAATTTTCATTTTTTGAAATTCGCGATACAACACAAATTTTATGACAAATTATTAAAATTGTTGATATATAACAGTCCTCATAGTAAACTTTAAAAATCTAATGATATGTACTTAAAGCGTATGTATAGCTAGGAGAAAAAGCCGACGATGGTGTTTTGGGGAAAAATCCATATCTTCTATACGAAAGGTCAAAATTTGTAATCGATCGTCGGCTTTTCATCCCAGCTACATACACTTTAAGTACATATCATTAGATTTATACAAATTTACTTCGAGGACTGTTAAATATCAAAAATATCAATTTTTGACTATTTACCATAAAATGTATATTACATTGCAAATTTCAAAAACTCAAAATTATTTGATATCAGAAGGACATTCTTCGACAAAATAAATATTGCGTTTTAAATTGGATGTTCTTTTGTCAGACATTAAACATACATGTATCATAAGGTTTGTTTCTGTAACAATGAAACTTCATCTGATCAAACATCATTGTCGGCATTATTATCTTCATTATCATCGTCGCCATCATCAACGTCGTCGTCATCGTCATCATCGTTATCTTTGTCGTCGTCGTCAGTTATTCAACCAATTTATTCCTTATCTAATTATATTTTGCCCCATTTTTATCTCAAGATCTTTTGTATCAAGAATTCGCATTCACAAGACAAAATGATGGAAAGGTGACAAAGGCAAAATTATCAAAACAAAATGTGTCAAAAGTTGTCATTTAATCACATTTGGGGACGTACTATGTGTCTAGTTAAGAGTACATCTTACGTGTCTCATTGTATGAGATCAATTACGATACTTGGAATTATAAAGAAGGTCACCTATAAAACTTATAACAGTTACAATAAAGATCTTTGAAAAGAACCTGCACAGTATTTTACTAAATTGATTGTATCATCCGTTTTCTGCCCCATAATTTGATTGGATGGTATTTATAGCTGATATGCTTTTTTCATAAAACAGCTCAAGTAATTCGAGGGGTGAGAGCCAGAAAGCCTTAACTCACAATAACTTGCTCGAAACTTACTAGAAATTCTGAAGGAAATAAGACCAAAGCAAGGTGCCATCCTAACATGTTTGGTATGAAGTTGAAGGGTATAAAATAAGGATTTCAAATCTGGAATATCTCAAAAAGTTGTTTTGTCAATTTTATGTTCATTTTGTGAGAGCTATTCATAGTGACGTGAAATAAAAAGAAGCAGAAGTAAGTACCAAAGCAGTTCACAAACTTTATTTTTGGTATGAGGTAATCTGAGCACATTCTACTGATAATTGTGAAAGAAGAAATGTATCCAACAACAAATGAGGAAAGGGGCCGTCTTTGAATTTCATAAAAAACAGGCCTTCACGACAAACAAAAACACACACAAAAAAAAAAACAGGGTAGAAACAAGAATCAAAATTATCTCCAAAATGAAACAGAAACAAATATGATTGTTATTGGTATGTGAGATCATAGTCAGGACAATAGAAATTATTGCAATACAAATAGAAATATATGCCTGCATTGAGGGTATGCATGATTAAAAGTACCAAAAAGTTTAACAAAAAAAAAAAAATTTCATCAAAGCAACGCTAAAAATATGACTAATACAAGGTTTGTGAAACAGTAGCAGTGTGAGTGAATTGCTATAGGTCATATGCTAAACAATACTTTTGAAATTCAAATTCCTTATTCAATCCAGAGCCTCTCTATGGTGTGCTAATTTGATTACACAAGCATGACCTTTTGAAAACAAAGGGTTCATTAAGAAGGAAATATCTGTGATTTCACCACTGGGACCTCCCTTTTTAATAATCAGTAGTTACCCAGTCGAACCAGGTACCATATTTGTTAAATTTTGTCGTCAAGTAATCTTGTTATCTCTTATTATGTAAAGAACAATGGGTGATAAAGCCTACTCCAAATTGGAGATATTCAGCATGATCCCTTACCTTTAATTTAAAAAAAAAGGTACAGGTCTAACAAGAGTATAGCATCAACTCTATGTTATCGGTCTACAAAGTTGCAAAACCGCGCCAGATTCCATACATTTATCCTCGAGATATTTGGAATTATACAACAATACCTCAATTTGGTGCGAGATTTTCTTGACTACTTTTCACCCAGTGACCATACGCTATTGTGTTTATGCTATTGTCATTACGTAATCAAGTATTCAACATCGCTAATACATATTTGTTTTGAAAGACGAAAGTACAACCTTGTATTTATCGTCAGTAATAGACATCAAAGTCATGCATGAGCGGAGATACACCATAGTTGCGGGAACTTATAGACTGTGGTATGCCTCAAAAAAGTACGAAAACCAATCAAAATATGTTGCATTTGCATTTAGGAAATAATAATTCCACAATTTCATGAGGAATTAGATGAAATCAAGAAAACGGTTCTGTGTCGCTCTTTCAAATTATATAGAATCGTAGCAAAGTCAAAATCGGCACTATTTCACAATTTTCTTCAAAATTCTTCTAAAGTCACGATAACGAAAAGAATACACAATAGGGTTCGCTGCTGAGTTTGCAAACGCCAAAAATTTGGTAAAGACTTCAACAATCGGTGCTCGAATTGTTTCGTCACTCTTATAATTTAAATATTCCATCACAAAACGAAATGTAAAACTGGGTAACCAACAAATGACAAAAACTCCTGACACAATAGCGGCTGTCTTAACCGCTTTCACAATGGCTACAGAACTATTCCGATTATCGGATGAATTCATTTCAGGATTGATGTCTAATTCCAAGTTCCTTGGCGAATCACCTACCGGGGTATCGTCACCATCGCGGATGACTCTGCGTCTTGTAACAAAAATACGCATTTCTCCAATGCGTCTTACTTGCGAACGTGCGATAACAATGATCTTCCAGTAAAATCCCAGCGTCATTCCCAACGGAATCAGGAATGAGACTAAGAAAAAGAATGCGTAATAACTCAACGGGACCACTTGATCCGCGTTGCAGTACTCTAAATCTTCGGCTGGTTTACGCCATCCGAATGTCGGCAATAGACCACAAAATAACGCCAAAGCCCAGGTTGATATTGTTAGTGTTGTAATAGTGTTGGGAGTAATGATACTTAGGTATCTTAAAGGAAACGTTATTGCGATATATCGATCTATCGCAATTAAAAGCACATGAAGCATAGAAATTGTTGACGAAATAAAGACGAAGCAACATACAGTCAAACAGAAATGAAAATTAGTTTTCAGTTCTGTCACGAATATCGATACATAGAAAATCGGGACTAAGGCTATCCCGACCAGACAATCGGCAAATGCGAGGCTTCGAAGAAACCAGTACACGGCTTGCTCTCTTAAATATTGGTACTTGCAGACACTAAAGATGACGAGTCCATTAGCTAGAGTAATGAAGAAAGATAAAGGTAAGAGCAACCCGAAAATAAACACACGAAAAAATGACAAATCTTCTTCTTCTTCTACGGTAATGCTGATGGCGGTCACGTTAATAAGCGTATCCATTTTGCGGTTTCTGCGAGTAAATTCAAGTTTACTAAACCGACGTGTTGAACTCAGTGAAGAAGTGTTGTTTTAAATCGTTTGTATAAAATACAAGAACCATCTTAACCTTTGATAAATCCAGGAGAAAATTGCAACATGTATAAAGTTACAATTTCAGTAGCTGATTCACCTATAAATCATTTAATGATGAAAAGAAAAACTATTCCTCCTTATGTTAACCTTTACTTCTTGCCATTTCTGAAAGAGATGCTTTACCGCCGCTGCTCATGTTGAATTTACTTGCTACCACTATTTACTGATGATGTACGAAAATGCATTAAGCGACGATCACGTGATTCCATTACGAAATGTCGTGTGTTCAGCTTATTTTAACAACAGAGAGCACAGTCATCGCCCTTATTCATGTTTATGTTCAGTTGGTAGCACACCCTTTCTGCTGATCATCCTCAGAGAGTGTGTTTGTTAACACAACATTTTTTGTCATCGTAACATCGGATGCGCAGATTGAAAAATCGTTTTTAAGGGATAGTCACGTGCTGTATAAAACGACATTGAAGTTTGATTAAATTTTGACTGCAGAAAGCACACCTGCATCGGGCTGAATTGGTTTATAAATCTCCAGTTGAAAACACGATAATGTTACCGCTTTGCGTTGATTGCTATTATTAGTAGAAAACCCATACTATTTCATGGCCACACAAATTGTACGAGATTGGCCCATCAAGGCATATAATGAATAGCAGCAGATGAATAACAAATAACGAACAAGAGACAACTCTCGATAATTAAGTTAAACACATTCATTGTCAGTCCTTACACAAAATATATAGAATGTTAATTAAGTTTAAAGGGGTATAATTGTTTTGAGCTTTTGTGCCGATCAGCACAACTACTTCGTATCTAGAATAGCTGGTTCTGGTTCTAGTTGAGTCAACTGTACTTCGCCAACTTTGGCGGTCAAAATTCTCTGCGTAAATCCAGGCGTCGCGTCGCTAAACGAGCTATCGATGGAGTTTCTTCTTGAATGTTTCCCTGTTAGTTGCTGTCATCTCGTCTTATTGACGAATCCAACGAGCCAAGTGATGGTCAGAATTCAGTTGGCTATTACTGGGTCCTGTATGCACAAAACTGGTGTTGTTACTGCCCAACTGGGGGGGATTAAATCCGCTTAAAAATCGATGCTGAATTGTATTGTGTTGTAAACTTTCATCATTCTTTTGTCTACGTGTAACACGGGTGATGGAATGCAGTTTAATATCCACGCCAAGGCCACATCATTTCACATTAGGTGGAACAGACGTAAGGGGGAACCCAGCTATGGCTGCCAATGAGGTGTAGGAATGCGTGACATTGGATTCCTCTATAGTCATACCAGTATATCATCGTCCTGTGGAAGAAGATGCATTTGTTTACATCCTTGACCAATTCCCGTTGAATTTTCATGCTGTTTTCCATTGTCTTTGCTCCTTTTGCTTGGACCCCTACTTTCCATCGCTTTCCATCCCAGCTCAATGATCATTTCTAAGACGCACCCATGCTGTTTTCAGTCATTCATGCAGAATATTGGTACCTTCAATGGCTGCATGATATCCTTTTATTATTATTGTGGGTGTTATAAACGTCGTGTGTAATGTTATTTTTAAAGTCGGCAAGACATTTTTTTTATTAATGTTTGGCAAAAAAGGTTGTGATAACATTTAGACAATATTGTTTTAACATTTTTTAATAATATTTATTTTTCAATGTTTTCCTCATCTTTCCTAGGCTCGATAATTTTATTGGGCAATTTATATCATCATGATCATTAAAACGTTATAACATTTTGGGGAAATGTTTTATAACATTTTAATCACTTTTTTGTATTTACTGGGAGTTCAACAACTCCATTAAATGTTTATATGATTGATTTTTAGCACGTTAAATGGTTTCTACAATTTTACAAAAAATACAGAAAATTAGAAATTAATTTTCTGAAATTTACAAAATGTATTTACTGGGAGCTCAACAAGTCCATTGATTGTTTATATGATTGATTTTTAGCACATTAAATGATTTTCTACAATTTTACAAAAAATACAGATTAATTTTCTGAAATTCACACAATGTCAATATAAAACTTGAAATATCAAGCATGTGCCGCTTTGGACTTAGGTTATGAAGGACAAGCATTTTTTTTTCAAAATTACACAACAACAAAAAACCATCTTGTTTATATCGAGAAAGTGAACACGACTTACATTATGGAGGTTGGTGGCCTGTGGCCAGCATGCACTGATGGTCTTCAATGCCGACTAATATTGGGTTTGGTGCCTTGGTGGTAGCGGGAAACTGGGTCATCTGACCGGAAGTATAGCAACGAATGTTGAACTCCGCAGGTCAGATGAGTGGATGAGCGAGTCGTAGGTTGGTGAAAGTTGGCGGCGTTCCTTATCTCTGTTTAAGTCGCTTCCTATTCGCTTGATGTGGATGGCTTCCTTGACTCGTCTGCGAAACCAATTGTCTTCTCTACCTATGATTTGGACCCCGTCCCAATCAATAGAGTAGGTGGAGCCTGAGGCATATTTATTGACCAGGAACGATAATGTTTTGTCTATACTTAACATTGACCATCTTGTTTGTTTGTTTGTTTATTTATTTATTTCGTTGTACAAAAATAGTAAGATCGCGCATTGAAAAAGGCCCATTGCCCATTTAGTGATTTGCTCATCGGGATGATCGTAAAAATAATCAAAATTCAGGTTTTGGCACCTTTATTATTGCCATAGATGTAGTATCTCCTACTAGTGGTCAAGCTGAAAGCTGTTTATTAAGACAATACTAAGACATTTTGCACAAATTTCTCTATTTAACATGCTTAAGTAAAGAAATTAGCTACGTGTATTTGAATGGGGTTTCAACTTTGTCAATAGCCAAAATTATCCACAAAGCACCACATTCCGCATTAGATTTTCAACATCAGAGGAGCTTTGAGGCAAACATTCAAATTAATGGAGCCTTAAAGGTGAGTGACCCGATTGACAGCCTCGTCCCCCCCCCCCACTTCACCCCATCAAAATGCAGATTTTTGTATCAGATGAAAGCTCATATCTCCTCATAGCGTTCCAAATATTTCCGAAGAAATCATCAAAAACAGTCGAATTAGTCTCGACTGTGGTATAACACGTTTGACAGTTTTTCGTGATATCTTCGGCGATTTGGAACTCCTAATTTCAATATACTAATGAGAAAAATAGTGTCTTTCATTTGATATCAATTAATATAATGATCATGATGATTATCATTATGAAATCATTAATAAAGACACTGTAGACTACCAGTACCACGCTGTATAAATGTCAGTAATTCCATAAAGAATTAGTCACATTTACAAGAAACATTCACGTGTTCTTTTTGCATGAATGCTTGAAAGGGACATTTTGTGTTATACGTAGGTTTTAAAGAATTCGATTTTCCAAATATATCGAGTCACCTTCTTTTAAGTAGGCCTATACTCAGTATCTATACTTACCATTAACCATATCAAAAGCTGATTGCTATTAAGGCCCGGTCCACACGAGTGTGTTTTTCCCGTCGATTACGATCGTGTCATAATCATATTATGATGTTAGTATCGTGTGACCGCTTAAAAGGGTGGTCTTAACCCTGGAATTATGGAAACTTTGGGGTCTCGTATATTCTAAATTGTTGGCCTAAAGTATAGAAAATATACTTACATATTTAGAATGGAAATTACTTGATGAATCCATCTGCGAGGTCAAGTTTGGGCAAAAATGCTCAGTTTTGGATAAAATCCAAAAAACCAAATGGATGTGGACGAAATGGGTATTAAACGAAATGGTATTAGACCAAATGGCAAATCCCTTGTACAACTACTTCATTCATTTCATTCGGCTGCGAAGCAGGCGACTACAAAGTTTCTCCATGTACTACGATCTGAAGCCAAAGTGGCAATGGCATCTGGCAGTAGAAAGTTGTCGAAATCCCCAACAGTTTTTGCACATAAGACAAGTAGGATGTTCTTTGCCTTCCAGGTCTTCTTTTACCATGTAATGGGGTGTAGAGAGCATATCTTCTGCATGGTTCATCTTCCTGCATCCTCAGGATATGTCCCAGGAATCGTAGTTGTTGTGATCTGACAGAGTTGATAAGAGGCACAGTGTTGGTGATGGCATAGACCCTTTCATTACTAACATGGTCGGTGCGCTTGATGTTCAGCATTATCCTGTAACATGATGTACCAAAAGCGTTGATCTTATTTTCCATATCAGTAGATATCACCCAGGACTCACAGCCATAGAGCAATACTGTAACACAAGTGGTGTTAAACAGCTTGACTTTTGTTGCAACAGTGATTGTTGGACTTCTCCACAGATGCTCCAGTTTCCAAAATGCATACCAAGCAAGCGCCTTCCGTCGGGAGAGGTCACTGGTGCTAGAGCCCATCATGGAACCAAGATATTTAAAATCAGTGACATACTTGATGGGTTCTCCGTATACTTGGAGTGGTGGCTGAGGATTGCAGTTGATGGTCATGTACTCAGTTTTGGGAACACTGATGATGAGACCCAGGCTTTCTGCTGCAGCCGCTGTTCTGGTCAGCTGTGCCTGTGCCCGCGGGATGGAAGATTCAAGCAAGGCAATATCATCAGCGAAATCCAAGTCGTTCAAAACCTTGGCAGGATAACGCCTGGAGCGACGTGGGTGGGTTTCAACACCGCTGTTATTCCCCTCGGTAGCCATCGTCATCAAATAATCGATGAGAACAATGAATAGGAATGGGGCCAGAACATCCCCCTGCAATACTCCAGTAGTCACTAGGAAGGGATCCGAGATGTTGCCATCTACCAATACGGCACTTTGCGAATTAGTATACAGTACACGTATTGCCTTTACGATGCTCTCAGGGATACCATAGTGCCGCAAAACAGAAAACATCATCTTCCTGTTGATTGAATCAAAGGCTTTCTTGAAGTCAATGAATGTTATAGTTAGTGGAAGTTGGTAACTATGGAAAGCCTCCATGATTCTACGGAGGATATGCGTTTGCTGTGCACAGCTTCTGCCTGGTCTAAATCCGGCCTGGTTACTTCTTATTACAGGATCAACATGGTCCCTGATTCTATTCAGTAGGATCCTATTGTACACCTTAGCTGCAACTGACATCAGTGTGATTCCTCTATAGTTGTTCATGAGGCTGAGGTCTCCTTTCTTTGGAAGGGGAACAATAACATTGGTAATCCACTGTTCTGGTGGCGTAAGCTTTGTAAAAACTTCTACGCAGAATTTATGGATGATGTCTACCATAGCTTCACCACCACCCTGGAGTGCCTCAGCGGTAATCGCACAGTCCAGTCCAGCAGCTTTGTTTGTTTTCATTGCTTGAATGGCTTTTCTTGTCTCTTCCAGGGTAGGGGGATCAGCACAAATAGGCAAGTCCTGGTCGGCGGGTGGTGGGAGATCAGATGTTGGTGGTCCATTGTCATTGTTCAGCAGGGCACAGAAGTAGTCCTTCCACTCAGCAAGTAGTTCTTTGTCGCTTGAGGGGATTGACCCATCTCTCTTCTTCACTTTGGGATTTGATCTCTTCTTCTTCCCCGAGATGTCATGGATTATTTTCCATGTGGTGTTGTAATTGCCATTTTCATTTGCTACTTGCAGGTCTTCCATCTGCCTGTGTATAGAGGCAAGTTCATCGGCCCTATATGACTCATTGAGCTGGGTGTTGAGCTTTCTCCACACTTCTCTGGCATGGTGAGTTCTAACAAGTAGATATGTCTTCTTGGCTGCATCTCTTTCTGATCTTAACTTGAGGGTCTTGTCTGTCACCCAGCTTGGCATTCCACAAGGGCTACATTTTCCAACAACCTCTTCCGCGACTTCTTCGACTACTTTCTCAAACATTTCATACCTCTCAGAAATTGGTGACTGGTCGTTGTCGTCACACTGGAGGACCTGGAATCTGTTTGAAAGTTCAATCTGGAAACGGTTCTTAGTAGGAGCATGAAGCAGCTTCTTCCAGTTGTACTTAGGCCTCTTACAAGGTTTACCTTTGGTGGTTCGGAGACTGGTGTGCAGTCGTATGCTGAGTATTCGATGGTCTGAATCCAGCTCTACAGAGTTATAAGCTCTGCAATTGCGCAGGAATTAACCCACTTGCTGTTGACAAGGATGTGGTCCAGTTGGTGTTTTGAGCCCGTTGGGTGCATCCATGTCCAGAGACGACTTTTGGGTTGGGGAAATCTTGATTGTGAAGGACGGAGCTTGAATTCCTGGCATAAATTCACTAGTCTCTCTCCATTGTCATTTGTTGTGTCGTAAAACAATGAGGACCAACCACAGCTGGATGAGATACATGGCTATCTTGGCCAATTCTGGCATTGAAATCACCAATGACGAGGTGGATGTTGTGCCTCTTCACCTTTTCAAGATGGTCTTCTAGTGGATTATAGAAACTGTCCTTTTCTCCTGAGGTTGCTGATTCAGTTGGAGCATAAATAATTGTAACTGTAAGCTGGGGTTCCCATTAAATGAAGCTGTTAGTATTCTTTGATTAATGGTCTGCACGCTCTGAAGACACCTATGGATGTGCCTTGACATTAGAAGTCCAACACCTCCCTGCCTCTGGTCTGTGGCAGAACTGTAAATAAGTACCCAGTTCTTGTCGTCTGACCATAACTCGTCAGTGGGGGATGATGTAATAAGACGGTGTTCTTGCACACCGACAATATCGACGCCTGCATCGCTACAACCCATAAATAGTTGATGGGTTTTTCCTTGTTGGTGTAGTGTACGCACATTGTAGGTGGATACTACAAGTGGTTTGAAGGTAGGTAGACGAGACATATCAGGACCAACAGTCTGTGATGGTGTGCCAGGTTCCCGCTGGCCCGTCATAGAGTCAGAAGAAGACGTCTGCCCAGCTACCTTCGATCTAGTATTTGGATATTTGTTTGTAGTTTTCGTAATCATTAGTTTGCCAGACTTATTTTAGTCCGTGTCTGGCAACTGAACGGGTGATCAGCCCTGAACAGCATATTTCCGGAGGCAACAGCAGCCGAAATCCACATATTTATAGTGGCACGCCCCTGGCCCGGAACACGTTGGCCAGTGAAGTTATTTGACCTATGGTGACATGTTCAACACCATCCTGTTGACCGTTGGAATGACATAATCATTCTCGTCCGCTCTTTAGCCGTTGAGAGTTGTACTCTTCATCCGCCATTGGAATAGGTGGTTCCAAACTATTTGAACCATAGCTGGATTAGATGAAGGATACTGAGTGGACACTGAATGGATAAAGGCCATAGTAAAGTGAGACATGGCAGAACACCTTGGAACTAAGACTAAACCTACCAGAATACAACACATGGTCTAACCGCACTGTTCTCCAGCAGTTTAAGGAACAAGTCCAGCCGGCACATAACTCACAAGGTGCTCTTGAGAGACCAGTATTAACCCTAACCTATCAAAGCCATGAAACACCTCCTATACTCTTTATACAATATTCAGCACTAAACATGTATCCTCCTGGGAGCACCCAAGGGAAATCCAACACCAGAAACATCACTGATTCTTTGCAACCGGGGTTGCAGGTGTTGGCAAAGGTAATTTTCAGCTCCCCGACACTGCAGCAGTGTCTCCCTACAACTACTTAAAAGTCTCAAAAAGGTTTAATTTGTGACATCCCAGTTAGATAAACCGTGTTACATAACATCAATTTGTTAATTTACTATAATTTTACAATACAAATATATTCAAGCATATAATGAAAATTCAAAATGTAAAAAATATTTCGTGTATTAAATCTTATTTACGAGCATTTGTGTATTAAAGTTGATCACATCATACAATCTAAATTATGAATATTCAATAGCCCTACTCTTAAAACATTTTGTAGATAAAATCTTTATTGACGAGTTGATATATTGTATAACATGTGAGCATCATTTTTGCGTGGAACAACTCGTTGTGCCGCCTCGATGTTCCACATAAAATAATGCTATCTCCATTGAGACACGACTGGGTCTCAAAACAATACGATAATTCTAGAAATATGAATAATCTTTCATACTGAAGTGAATATTTTAAAAAACAGTATTTTGTATTATTAAAATCTTATTTACAAGCTACATATATTATTGGTTTTTAGCTAATTCAGTCACAATTATGAAAGAAGTATTTAATTTCAAATTTTATCATGCTTATAAAAAAAGATGAGAATCATAAAGAGTTCAACAAACTCATCCCAATTTGATTTATTAAGTCGCGGCAAATTCTGTATAATAGGTTCGCCCTGGTTCATATTACATTTTGTGTATAATTTGTCAAAAAAAGCTTTTGTTAAAACGCAGTACAGTATCTATAAATAAACAAAACATATACTGCCTTTTGAATTGGACGCCCTGATTGGACGTTGACGTTGTTTTTTTAACCAATCTGCTCCGAAGGTACAAATGTAGTATCTACGAGTAAATAGCGGATGGTGGCTGTTAAAATTGAGGTACTGGTCAGTGTGTGTAGGTTTACGATACACACTGACCCGTAACGAACCGTCCTCGGAACGCTTGACCAAAGTATCTAAGAATGGAAGCTGTCCATCCGCCTCCGCTTCACATGTGAACTGTATGTGATCACTTTGCGAGTTGCACGTATGAACTTACACAACTGTAAAAGTATCTGCTGTTTATTTCAAGAGTAAATACGGTCATTTTACTGGACAGGCATTCAACTCATGATGCATTCATGTCTACAGTAGAATTCAACTCGACCTTTGCAGGACTTAAACCCCATTAAAAGCTATTAAACCAAGATAACACTCATTGAAAACAGCTCAACTGATTAAATCATATCTTCTCTGGTTAAATACACACAACATATGTGTCTGCTTTACACGTACAATGGAGCAATGAGCTGGGATTATACTTTCAGTTGGGTGAACAATTATAAAGCGAGCGCCAGAGAACAATTATGTGTGGTCTTTGTTTACGAAATGAGACAATACGTGCTTATTGTTAACCAGCGTTCTTGAAAATGAGAAACATGGTGGTTTGCAGACTTAACACGGTTTTGAAATATTTTTTCATATTTTTTGGTGTTATCTGTCGTTTACATATCCTTCCTAAAACACCAAAGTACGCATATTTCCAAACATCTAAATTAGCTAAAAATTTAGGACATGTTACAAAACTATATTGTCTAGAATTTTAGAAGAGTACCTTTAATATTGGCCGGTTATTTTTCACACAGCGACGTTAACTAGGCAATGTACTATTACCTACAACATTAACTAAAACACCAAAGTACGCATATTTCCAAACATCTAAATTAGCTAAAAATTTAGGACATGTTACAAAACTATATTTTCTAGAACTTTAGAAGAGTACTTTTAATATTGGCCGGTTATTTTTCACACAGCGACGTTAACTAGGCATATCCCCATACTTTTAACGTAGGCTATTTGTAGAGGTCACGCGTCAATGGGAAAGAGCACTGTGTATTGTGTATAGGAAAACGGACAGTAACTGCAGTATGTATGTCTCAAAGATATCACTACTATGTGCCGAATTGTGTTAAGAAGATGACACATTCTTTGTAATGATGTATATTCATACGTATCGTTAAACGTATAGATACTTCTATACGCTACTCAAATTTGGTACACTCACCGGAGCGCTTTCACCGGGTCAACCGGCGTCTTCAGCGGATGTTATTGCTCTGAAGATTTGTTCATTTGTTATTTCTCTGTTTTAAGGTATCAAGGTTTGAGTTTTATTTCGAAGATCTTGTAGCTACCGAATTAAACGGACTAGTTTGCGTCAAAGGTCAGGGCAAAAGACGCGGCGTGATTGGTTGCTGACCTGCGCGGTAGAGCATTTTTGGTCTGGTTGACAGAACGTCATACGCAAACTAGTCTTTTTAATTCGGTCTTCAATTATACAAACGCGTGTTTTTATGCTTTGCTATCATCAGTAGATAGCTGATAGAATTATAATCATATTTTGACCAAACTGCGTTCGTAGATATGAAACAAGATCAGATTATATAATTTTAGACAAGACAGACTTGGACTGAGAAATAACATCTTATTAGACATTTAAAAACAACGTGTTATACATAACGTGTTATCATAAATAGATATGATGACATAATTAAAATCATATCTTGACCAAACTATATGCTTTTGCACTGCTGAAACATGATCAGATTAAATATTGTTTTACCCAGGGTCTTTTAATCGTTATGTTTGTACACGATGTGCTGTTTTCAGTGGATAGCTTATAATAGTACTCATATTTTGATCAAAGTACTTCAGTATAATGATACATGATTAGATCAAATATTATGTTAGAATCATGGAGCTCATGGTTAGAATAGACCGACTTGGACTGGGGAATGTTACCTACTTACGTCTGTTATGGTATATGTTTGTCATATATTAAAGATAATCAGGTTTGTTTTTGTAACTATGAAACTTCATCTGATTAAATATCATTGTCGGCATTATTATCTTCATTATCATCGTTGTCTTCATCAACGTCGTCGTCGTCGTCGTCGTCATCATCATCAGTTATTCAACCAATTTATTCCATATCTAATTATATTTTGTGCCATTTTTATCTCAAGACCTTTCTATTAAGAATCAACATTCACAAGACAAAATGATTGGAACGGTGTCAAAGGCAAAATTATCAAAACAAAATGTGTCAAAAGTTGTCATTTTATCACATTTGGGGACGTACTATGTGTCTAGTTAAGAGTACATCTTACGTGTCTCATTGTACAAGATCAATGACGATACCCGGAATTATAAAGAAGGTCACCTATAAAACTTTTTTTTCATAAAACAGCTCAAGTAATTCGAGGGGTGAGAGCCAGAAAGCCTTAACTCACAATAACTTTCTCGCACAACACTACAGACCATTAATCATGACAAAATTCAATAGAATACTAGAAATTCTGGAGGAAATATTATTTTAGACCAAAGCAAGGTGCCACCATAACACGTTTGGTATGAAGTTGAAGGGTATAAGATTTTCAAATCTGGAATATCTCGAAAAGTTATTTTGTCAAATTTTTGTTCATTTTGTGAGAGCTGTTCATAGTGAAATAAAAAGAAGCAGAAGTAAGTAACAAAGCACTTTACAAACTTTATCTTTGGTATGAGGTAATCTGAGTACATTCTACTGATAATTGTGAAAGAAGAAATGTATCCAACAACAAATGAGGAAAGGGGCCGTCTTTGAACTTCATAAAAAACAGGCCTTCACGACAAACAAAAAAGCACACAAAAAAAACAGGGTAGAAACAAGAATCAAAATTATCTCCAAAATGAAACAGAAACAAATATGATTATTATTGGTATGAGAGATCATAGTCAGGACAATAGAAATTATTGCAATAAAAAAGCAATATATGCGCCTGCATTGATGGTACGCATGATTAAAAGTACCAAAAACGTTTGAAAAAAAAGAAACTTTCATCAAAACAACGCTAAAAATATGGCTATAATACGAGGTTTGCGGAACAGTAGCAGTGTGAGTTAATTGCTATACTAAGTCATATGCTAAACAAAACTTTTGAAATTCAAATTCCTTATTCAATCCAGAGCCTCTCTATGGTGTACTACGTTGATTACACAAACATGACCTTTTGAAAACAAAGGGTTCATTACGAAGGAAATATCTGTGATTTCACCACTGGGAAATTAGTAGTTACCCAGTCGGACCAGGTACCATACTTGTTAAATTTTGTCGTTAAATTAATCTTGCTATCTCATATTCTATCAAGAATAATGGTTGATAAAGCCTACTCAAAACTGGAGATATTCAACATGATCCCTTACCTTTAAAAGAAATGGTATAGGTAAAAACGAGTATAGCATCAACTCTATATTATTGGTCGACAAAGTTGCAAAACCGCGCCAGATTCCATACATTTATCAACAATACCTCAATTTGGTGCAAGATTTTCTTGACTACTTTTCACCATAAATCAAGCAGTGGCAATATACTATTGTGTTTATGCTAATGTCATAACGTAATCAAGTGTTCAGCATCGCTAACACATATTTGTTTTGAAAGACAAAAGTACAAACTTGTATTTATCGTCAGTAATAGACATCAAAGTCATGCATGAGCCACGGCCCTACACTTCTCATATCGCCTTGATAAGAGTTCGAAGCCCTGTCAACAACAGAGGGCAGTAATCCCGCGGTAAAGATGTCTGATGAACCGCGCTAATGAGCTGGTCAGTAACCATAGAAAAAGCTCGTTTCCGGTAAAAATATACAGGTAACTTTCACAAATTTCTAGATACAGTTACTAGAAGGTCGTGCGATGCTAATCCAACCATTTGTTAACCATTTTTTTCTTGAGGAAGCAATAATTACTCCTCATGAATATTACTGTCATGTTGATGACATCATAGTTACTCGCTTTTTGTTCATTTTGACATTTTGAAACATTTTAAAACGCTCAAATAGCAGACAAAATCAATCTGAAATATATTTCTTTATTTCACCTGAATTTCCTTGCCGAAATTTTAGCATCAGAGCAATTTCCTTTTAAAGATACAGCTTTTATAAGTGTTATATGTCACTTCTGTTTAATTGTTATAATTTGTATTATGAATACAAATAGTGATGTCCGTTTGTGCTGTATTTTTGATAGTTTTCCATATCCGATTTTAATGATAAAACATATTCCCTGCAGAAAAAACGAAATGGCAAAACATGCAACAATTTGTAACATTCTCCATGAACTTGACCATCTATTGTTTGGATTGTGATGTAATTAACGTGTGTAATGAGATTCTCTCTTTCTGAATCTGACAGGTAAAATTTTATTTTTCATCACGATTTCGCATCAAATTCATACATTTCTGGGTCAAATAGCATATAAAACATTTGGAAATATTAAAATGTGGTTTATAAATAACGCTAATAAAATCATTGGAGTTCATCAAGCAATCGCTTTTTATGATTTTCAAGGCAATATGCATAAATGATGATTCTGCATGTACAAATTTTTTCACTTCAGTAAGCTCGTCTTTTGACCAACGTTCATTATTGATCCAGGTTTCTATTCAGCATCGAAGTGGTTACGTAATTCTCTTGGTTACCGGATCACGCTATTTTGATATGCCTTCAAGTGCCATATACTTTGTGTGGTGATTGTTTCGATCGTGGTTCATAACTCAAGCGCGTGATCCCGTTGACATAGTAACATTACGTAACTTCGATACTGAATTGTTTGCAGCTGACTTCAAAGAATCCCATATGTATGAGCTTGTGCATTGAATTGGATTACTCGTGCGTTATTTAGCTTATTGATCGCTAGATGGAAGCGAACATGATACATATTACGTAGGATTCCATGCATGTGCGGGGAGTTGAACCCAAGCGACCAGAACTATGAACACTTTGAAGTGTTAGCACCTTGCAGGGCCGTGGAGCGGAGATACACCATAGTTGCGGGAACTTATAGACCGTGGTATGCCTCAAAAAAGTACGAAAACCAATCAAAATATGTTGCATTTGCATTTAGGAAATAATAATTCCACAATTTCATGAGGAATTAGATGAAATCAAGAAAACGGTTCTGTGTCGCTCTTTCAAATTATATAGAATCGTAGCAAAGTCAAAATCGGCACTATTTCACAATTTTCTTCAAAATTCTTCTAAAGTCACGATAACGAAAGGAATACACAATAGGGTTCGCTGCTGAGTTTGCAAACGCCAAGAATTTTGTAAAGACTTCAACAATCGGTGCTCGAATTGTTTCGTCACTCTTATAGTTTAAATATTCCATCACAAAACGAAATGCAAAACTGGGTAACCAACAAATGACAAAAACTCCTGAGACAATAGCGGCTGTCTTAACTGCTTTCACAATGGCTACAGAACTATTCTGATTATCGGATGAATTCATTTCAGGATTGATGTCTAATTCCAAGTTTCTTGGCGAATCACCTATAGGGACATCGTCACCATCGCGGTTGACTCTGCGTCTTGTAACAAAAATACGCATTTCTCCAATGCGTCTTACTTGCGAACGTGCGATAACGATGATCTTCCAGTAAAATCCCAGCGTCATCCCCAACGGAATCAGGAAAGAGACTAAGAAAAAGAATGCGTAATAACTAAACGGAACCACTTGATCCGCGTTGCAGTACTCCAAATCTTCGGCTGGTTTACGCCATCCGAATGTCGGCAATAGACCACAAAATAACGCCAAAGCCCAGGTTGATATTGTTAGTGTTGTAATAGTGTTGGGAGTAATGATACTTAGGTATCTTAAAGGAAACGTTATTGCGATATATCGATCTATCGCAATTAACAGCACATGAAGCATAGAAATTGTTGACGAAATAAAGACGAAGCAACATACAGTCAAACAGAAATGAAAATTAGTTTTCAGTTCTGTCACGAATATCGATACATAGAAGATCGGGACTAAGGCTATCCCGACCAGACAATCGGCAAATGCGAGGCTTCGAAGAAACATGTAAACGGCTTGCTCTCTTAAATATTGGTACTTGCAGACACTAAATATGACGAGTCCATTAGCTAGAGTAATGAAGAAAGATAAAGGTAACAATAACCCGAAAATAAACACACGAAAAATGACAAATCTTCTTCTTCTTCTACGGTAAGGCTGATAGCCGTCACGTTAATAAGCGTATCCATTTTGCGTTTTCGGCGAGTAAATTCAAGTTTACTAAACCGATGCGTTGAAATCAGCGATGAAGTATTTCTTTAAATTGTTTGTATAAAATACAAGAACCATCTTAACCTTTTGATAAATCCAGGAGAAAATATCAAATGTATAAAGTTACAATTTCAGTATCTGATTCACCTATACATCATTTAATGTTGAAAAGAAAAACTATTCCTCCTTATGTTAACCATTACTTCTTGCCATTTCTGAGAGCGATGATTTACCGCCGCTTCTCATGTTGAATTTACTTGCTACCACTATTTACCGATGATGCACGAAAATGCATTAAGCGATGATCACGTGATTCGATGTTGCGAAATGTCATGTGTTAAGCTTATTTTAACAACAGAGAGCACAGTCATCGCCCTTATTCATGTTTATGTTCAGTTGGTAGCACACCATTTCTTCTAATCATCCTCAGAGAGTTTGTTTGTTAACACAACATTTTTTGTCATCGTAACATCGGTTGCGAAGATTGAAAAATCGTATTTCAAGGGATAGTCACGTGTTGTATAAAACGACATTTAAGTTTAATCAAATTTTGACAGCACAAAGCACATCTGTATCGGGCTGAATTAGTCTATAAATCTCCAGTTGAAAACACGATAATGTTACCGTTTTGCGTTGGTTGCTATTATCAGTAGAAAACCCATACTATTTCATGCCCACATAAATTGTACGAGATTGGCCCTTCCTTCAAGGCACACAATGAATAATAGGAGAAGAATATATATAGTAAAAATAACCAACATGAGACAACTCCCGATAATTAAGTTAAGCACATTTATCGTCAGTCCTTACACAAACTATATATAGAATGTTAATCAAGTTTAAAAAGGTCTAATTGTTTTGAGCTTTTGTGCTGATCTGCACAACTACTTCATCTAAAATAGCTGGTTCTGGTTCTAGTTGAGTCAACTGTACTTCACCAATTTTGGCAGTCAATAGTCTATAGGTAAATTAAGGCGTCGCATCGCGTAAAGAGCTATCGATGGAGTTTCTTCTTGAATGCCCGGCTTGAATGTTTCCTTGTTAGTTACTGTCGCTGTATCTCATCTTATATTCATACCCGTATATCGTCGTCCTGTGGAAAAAGATGCATTTGTGTACATCCTTATAGTCATACCAGTATATCATCGTCCTGTGGAAAAAGATGCATTTGTGTACATCGTTGATCAATTCCCGTTGAATTTTCATGCTGTTTCCCTTTGTCTTTGCTCCTTTTGCTTGGACCCCTGTACTTCACCATTCAGGATCCTTATTATCTGGCATCCCTTCTTGAGACCATAGTGCAGTTTTGTCCACGGCAAGTTCACCGTGACCTTTTCAGCCATAAACCCGCTTAGTGAAGTAATCGATTGTCCAATGCAAATTTCTTACCACGTCCACGTGATAATATTAGTCAATGAGCGATCGAATTGTCCGCTACGGTCGACTAATCCAATCGATAATGATGATATTGACATGTACGGGCGGAGCTCCACTGACTGAGTTTTGGGGTATTTGTCACTGGTTTGCTATCATTTACTTATCAAGGCGGTCCCCCGTTATTATAAGGACTATGCTAATAATTTAAAGATTGACATGTAGAAAATAAACCATACTTGATTGACAGAAAGTACTAAATTTGTACCTATTACGGTTTCGTGGCACCCATCTTCCAAATGCGACCAAGTCAGGGTGGCCCGGTGAAGCAAAATGTGCATTGGATTAACACGGGAGTTTGGATAAGATCGAGATTTCCTTTCTCATACAAATGTATGGTACCCCGTTATTAAAGCTTGTACCGGGTTAAAAAGTCAGATATTTTGAAAAGAATAAGTAATTGAAACATAGAGCAAGTACTAAAATCATAGCTTTTATACTTTTTGATATATGACGCTAACTAGTTCATCTCCTATATCTACAACACAGCGCTACCAGTACGGGTCAATTGTCTATTGTGAGTGCCCCTGTGTTGTGTGCATACATGTAGTTAACAATAAGGCTAGCTTCAGACTCCGTATTGTACGTACAATATTGTATGTACAATACTTTTCGTGACGTCAAAAAGTATTACACGTGCAATAAATATACGTGCCACGACGAGTTGAATCAGATTAAATAACGCGCTATAACCCTGACGGTTCATTGTTTGCTAAATCCAAGCGAGGTCACCAGAAAATCTATGCAAGAGAAATTTCTACTGCTGCTGATGAAAAATCCTAGAGTGCGCTTGGAGGTTCTTTCTGCACTTTACCAGTAGCCTAATAAATTCATAAAACAATAAAAATCAAATAAAGATTTAGGGCAAATGTTTTTACTCACTGCTCATCTGATCCACTTTCCCAGGAAACTAAATACCGATACTCCTTAGTTTTTCCCTGACTTTCCAGACATAATTATGAGTAAACATCAAATTTAATGTTTACAAAACAATCAAATATATATACATTCTTTTGCATTTTGTACATAAATATTGATATCAATAATGTAGGCCTACAAACATTAAAAAAGGGGGCCTAAGAGTATGTCTATCTTTAATCATATACTAATTCCGCCATGCCCAAACATATCTTATTATGAAATCGTGTAATGGAAGTGGAACCCAAATTCCAATCAAAAATAAAAACAAATTTGTTATCAAATACACTAGGCCTATACATTGTATTATAGGAATTTAATAGATGGTTCATTTTAATAAATAAATAGATTAACACGGGTAATGGACAAGAAATATTTGGCAATATCGGATTTACCAGAGAGCCAGTGGATAAAGAAATTAATTAAAATTAAAACAAATTAAATGAGAAAATGAAAGCAAGGACATTTGGCGAAGTATTGTTTTAGAATTCGAAGGAGTCCTAAATGTTATCCTGGCCCCAGGACACTGATTAATGTAAATTCGACCCATAGTTATTTTATCTACTTTTGCCAGCATTCAACCTGTTCAATGTGATTTATGCCTATTTTTAATAAAATTCCGAAATCTGACGTATCAACGTTGTATCGTGCACAAATTATGATTCGAGACTATTTCAATTGACACGGTTGTATGGATTTCAGAAGATCGGTCCTATAATAGGCCTAGATATCGATTAGAGAATTACAGCAAGAGGCTTTGAGGATGCCGTAATCCTCTTGACCATCAACCAATCAGAGAGACATATTTCAGAATTATGTTCGTATATTTGAAACTCTTTCAACTCCGAAATATATATTTCAAGTAATCTCGTTTCACATTAACACGTTTATGGATGTATTGGGATGATCATAAGTAGGTCTATAACATACACCATCATAACATGCCTCAACGATATCAACATGTAAAAAGCTGTTGCAAATTCATAACACAACGTGTTATAATGTATAATGTTATATGCCAAAACTTTAAAAAACAATGAAAATATCAGTATCAAACAAATCAAAACCAGAATAAATACATAGGCCTACAAATAATACTTAAGAAACTGACTAAATCAATATATGACTAAATGTCAGTATAAATGAATCGCTAAATCAATTAATCAATCAGTAATCAATCAATCAATCAATCAATAAATAAATAAATAAATAAATAAACAAATAGGCCTAAATAAATAAATCTATAAATAAATAAATAAGAACTGAATGTGCCATTTATATTATTATTACAATTTTAATATTATTAATATCGTTAGTATTAATAGGCCTTTTAATATTAAATACAGTTGAATACAAAAAGACATGAAAAGATGTTCATCATTCCGTGCCGAACACTCACTAAATTTACCACTCTTAGAAATTTGGCAACTACGTATCAATTAAGCAACCAATGATTGTAGCACAATATATATTTTCCCGGTACATACTATTTATTGCACGTGTAATACTTTTTGACGTCACGAAAAGTATTGTACATACAATATTGTACGTACAATATGGAGTCTGAAGCGCGCTTAACTGCATGATGCGCTTTTCATCCCAGCTCACTGATCATTTCTAAGACGCACCCATGCTGTTTGCAGTCATTCATACAGAATATTGGTACCTTCAATGGCTACAATATCCTTTTATTATTATTGTGGGTGTTATAAACGTCGTGTGTAATGTTATTTTTTTAAAGTCGGTAAGACTTTTTTTTTATTAATGTTTGGCAAAAAAGGTTGTGATAACATTTAGACAATAATGTTTTATCATTTTTTAATAATAGTTATTTTATAATGTTTTCCTCATCTTTCCTAGGGTTAATATAGGCCTACAGCTATCTTCAGTAGATAGCAGATCAATATAGCGATCTCCAGTAGGCCTAGATAGCAGATCAATGTAACTATCTCCAGTAGATAGCAGATGAATATCAATATAGCTATTTTCAGTAGATAGCAGATCAATATAGGCATAGGTGACTAACTATCGTCAGTAGATAGCAGATCAATATAACTATCTCCAGTAGATAGCATATCAATGTAGGCCTATCTATCTTCCGTAGATAGCATATCAATATAGCTACCTTCAGATCAATATAGCTATCTTCAGTATCAGTGGATAGCAAATTAATAAAGCTACCTTCAGTAGATAGCAAGTTAATATAGCTATCTTCATTAGATAGCAGATCAATATAGCTATCTGCAGTATCAGTAGCTCAATATAATTATCTTCAGTAGGGCCTAGATAGCAGACCAAGTTATCTTCAGTAGACAGCAGACAATATAACTATCATAAGTAGATAGCAGATTAATATATAGTTATCTTCAGTAAATAGTAGGTTAATATATAGATATCTTTAGTAGATAGCAGATCAATATAGCTATGTCCAGTAGATAACAGATCAATACAACTATCGTCAGTAGATAGCAGATCAATATAACTATCTCCAGTAGATAGCAGATCAATATAACTATCTCCAGTAGATATAGCTATCTTCAGATCAATATATCTATCTTCAGTATCAGTAGATAGCAGATTAATATATAGCTATCTTCAGTAGATAGCATATCAAAAAGCTATCTTAAAAGTAGACAGAAGAGCAATATAGGCCTAGCTATGATCCGTAGATAACATATCTTCAGATTAATATAGATTTCTTCAGTAGAAAGCAGATATAGCTATCTTCAGTTGATAGCAGGTTAATATATAGCTATCTTCAGTAGATAGCAGATCAATGTAGGTCTAGCTATCTCCAGTAGGTTGCAGATGAATATTAGTATCTTCAGTAGATAGCAGATCAATATAGCTATCACCAGTAGATTGCAGATGAAAAAAGCTATCTTCAGTTGATAGCAGGTTAATATATAGCTATCTTCAGTAGATAGCAGATCAATGTAGGTCTAGCTATCTCCAGTAGGTTGCAGATGAATATTAGTATCTTCAGTAGTAGCAGATCAATATAGCTATCACCAGTAGATTGCAGATGAAAAAAGCTATCTTCAGTAGATAGCAGATCACTATAGCTATTTTTAGTAGATAGCAGATTAATATCGCTATTTTCAGCAGATAGCAGCTTAATATATAGCTATCTTCAGTAGATAGCAGATCAATATAGCTATCTTCAGTGGATAGCAGATCACTATAGCTATTTTTAGTAGATAGCAGATTAATATCGCTATTTTCAGCAAATAGCAGGTTAATATATAGCTATCTTCAGTAGATATAGATCAATACAGCTATCCTCTGTAGATAGCAGATCAATATAGGAGCCTAACTATCGTCAGTAGATCATAGGAGATCAATATAGCTATCTTCAGTAGATAGCAGATCAATATAGCTATTTTCAGTAGATAGCAGATCAATATAGCTATCTTCAGTAGATAGATCAATATAGATGTTGTCAGTAGATAGCAGATCAATATAACTATCGTCGGTAGATAGCAGATCAATATAGCTATCTTCAGTGGAAAACAGATATTTTCAGTAGATAGCAGATTAATATAGTTAGTAGATAGCATTTTAATATATAGCTATCTCTAGTAGATAGCAGATCAATATAGCTATCTCCAGTAGATTACAGATGAATATAACTATCTTCAGTAGATAGCAGATCAATATAACTATCGTCAATAGATAGCAGATTAATATAGTTATCTTCAGTAGATAGCAGATCAATATAGCTATCTCTAGTATATTGTAGATGAAAATAGATATCAGATTACTATCGCTATCTTCAATAGAAAGCAGGTTAATATATAGCTATCTTCTGTAGATAGCAGAACAATATAGCAATCTTCAGTAGATTGCAGATCAATATAGCTATTTTCAGTAGATAGCCGATTAATATCGCTATCTTCAGTAGAAAGCAGGTTAATATATAGCAATCTTCAGTAGATAGCAGGTCAATATAGCTGTTGGCAGTAGATAGATCAATATAACCATTGTCGGTAGATAGCAGATCAATATAGTAGTCTTCAGTAGATAGCAGATTAATATAGTTATCTTCAGAAGATTACTTTATCGATCTGCTATCTACTGAAAATAGCTATATTGATCTGCTATCTACTGAAGATAGTTATATTCACCTGCAATCTACTGGCGATAGCTACATTGATCTGCTATCTACTGAAGATAGCTATATATTAACCTGCTATCTACTGAAGATAACTATATTAATATACTATCTACTGACGATAGTTATATTGATCTGCTATCTACTGACAACAGCTATATTGATCTGCTATCTACTGAAGATTGTTATATTCATTTGCTATCTATAAAAGATAGCTATATTAATCTGCTATCTATAAAAGATAGCTATATTAATCTGCTATCTACTGAAGATAGCTATATTGATCAGCTATCTACTTAAGATAGCTATATTAATCTGATATCTACAGAAGATAGCTATATTGATCTGCTATCTACTGAAGATGGCTATATATTAACCTGCTTTCTACTGAAGATAGCTATATTGATCTGCTATCTACAGAAGATAGCTATATTGACCTGCTATCTACTGAAAATAGCTATATTGATCTGCTATCTACTGAAGATAGCTAAATGATCTGCTATCTACTGAAAATATCTATATTGATCTGCTATCTACTGACGATAGCTATATTGATCTGCTATCTACAAAAGATAGCTACATTGATATGCTATCTACTGAAGATAGTAATGTTCATCTGCAATCTACTGGAGATAGCTACATTGATCTGCTATCTACTGAAGATTGCTATATTGATCTGCTATCTACTGAAGATAGCTACATTGGTCTGCTATCTACTGAAGATAGCTATATTGATCAGCTATCTACTGAAGATAGCTATATTAATCTGATATCTACAGAAGATAGCTATATTGATCTGCTATCTACTGCAGATGGCTATATATTAACCTGCTTTCTACTGAAGATAGCTATATTGATCTGCTATCTACAGAAGATAGCTATGTTGACCTGCTATCTACTGAAAATAGCTATATTGATCTGCTATCTACTGAAGATAGCTATATGATCTGCTATCTACTGAAAATATCTATATTGATCTGCTATCTACTGACGATAGCTATATTGATCTGCTATCTACAAAAGATAGCTATATTGATATGCTATCTACTGAAGATAGTTATGTTCATCTGCTATGCACTGAAGATTGCTATATATTGATCTGCTATCTACTGAAGATTGCTATATTGATCTGCTATCTACTGAGATAGCTATATTGATCTGCTATCTACTGAAGATAGCTATATTGATCTGCTATCTACTGATATAGCTATATTGATCTGCTATCTACTGAGATAGCTACATTGATCTGCTATCTACTGAAGATTGCTATATATTAACCTGCTTTCTACTGAAGATAGCTATATTGATCTGCTATCTACAGAAGATAGCTATGTTGACCTGCTATCTACTGAAAATAGCTATATTGATCTGCTATCTACTGAAGATAGCTATATGATCTGCTATCTACTGAAAATATCTATACTGATCTGCTATCTACTGACGATAGCTATATTGATCTGCTATCTACAAAAGATAGCTATATATTAACCTGCTATCTACTGAAGATAACTATATTAATCTGCTATATTAATCTGCTATCTACTGACGATAGTTATATTGATCTGCTATCTACTGACAACAGCTATATTGATCTGCTATCTACTGAAGATTGTTATATTCATTTGCTATCTATAAAAGATAGCTATATTAATCTGCTATCTATAAAAGATAGCTATATTAATCTGCTATCTACTGAAGATAGATATGCATCTGCAATCTACTGGAGATAGCTACATTGATCTGCTATCTACTGAAGATAGCTATATTGATCAGCTATCTACTGAATATAACTATATTAATCTGCTATCTACTGACGATAGTTATATTGATCTGCTATCTACTGAAAATAGCTATATTGATCTGCTATCTACTGAAGATAGCTATATTGATCTCCTATCTACTAAAGATAGTTATATTCATCTGCAATCTACTGGAGATAGCTACATTGATCTGCTATCTACTGAAGATTGCTATATCGATCTGCTATATACTGAAGATAGCTATATTCATCTGCAATCTACAGAAGACAGCTACATTGATCAGCTATCTACTGAAGATAGTTATATTGATCTGTCATATACTGCTATATTGATCTGATATCTACTGAAGATAGCTATATATTAAAATGCTATCTGCTGAAGATAACTATATTAATCTGCTATCTACTGAAAATAGCTATATCTGCTTTCCACTGAAGATAACTATAATTGATCTGCTATCTTCAGAAGATTACTATATCGATCTGCTACCTACCGACGATAGTTATACTGATCTACTAAAAATAGCTACATTGATCTGCTATCTACTGAAGATAGCCAGAAAATGGCCAGAAACGGGTTTTCGGGGTATAGAAGGGGTCGAAAATGGTCATGGTGCTGTTTAAACGCCCATATCTCGCAAATTAATCACAAGACTACCCGTACTTTGAAACATATATTAAATTTTCATCGATTTGCAATCGATTGGTAATACTTTTATAGTCAATTTGTTGCCGAAAATGTCTAAAATCGCGCAAAGAAAAGGCGTGTTTTCCCGTGTGTTTCAATGTGACGCTGAATTGGTTGTGTGCGCCCTGACTGTGCGTAGCCAGTGGCACAGTCCGTCGTATAAACAGTCTCCTACCCAGATGTACACTCCATCGCCGTACATCCCATGATATGGACGTCTATTACAAAATTGACGCTATTTGCGTGAGCAACATTGCTGTGTTAAAGAGATTGTGCATGTACAATTATCCGAGATAAACATGTTATCCTGGGATAACATGATTATCTCGGATAATTATCCTGGATAATCTGATTATCCCGGATAACATGATTATCTCGGATAATTATCCCGGATAACCTGATTATCCTGAGATAACATGATTATCTCGGGATAATTATCCCGGATAATCTGACTATCCCGGATAACATGATTATCTCGGGATAATTATCCCGAGATAAACTGATTATCCCGGGATAACCTGATTATCTCGGGATAACCTTATCCCGAGATAACCTGATTATCCAGGGATAACCTGATTATCTCGGGATAATTATCCCGAGATAACCTGCTTATCCCGGGATAACCTGATTATCTCGGGATAATTATCCCGGATAACCTGATTATCCGGGATAACCTGATTATCTCAGGATAATTATCCCGATAACCTGATTATCCCGGATAATTTTCAAAAAAATATTTGTTACATGTCACCCATGAGGCTCCGTATCATCATGATCATTAAAATGTTATAACATTTTGGGGAATGTTTTAAAACATTTTAATCATTTGTTTGTATTTACTGGGAGTTCAATTAAATGTTTAAATGTCCATTAAATGTTTATAATATAAACATTTAATGGACATTTAAACATTTATGGTTTTCTACAATTTTACAAAAAATACAGAAAATTAGAAATTAATTTGCTGAAAATCACACAAATGTCAATATAAAACTTGAAGCAAATTGAACGAAATTTCAAGCATGTGCCGCTTTCGACTTATAAATGACAAGCATTTTTCAAAATTACACAACAACAAAAAATTTGTGGCTTTCACGTCCGTCGCCTTTCGCGGGTTATCTGCCGCTACTATGTGAGCCAGCCTTAAAGGCCCATTCAGTGATCCCAGCGTGTAACAAAATTAAAGTTGTTGCCTAAAACTGAAAGATAACTCATTAAAATTAACATTAGGTATTGTTTGCTACAAAACATTTGGTAACAAACAAGGGAAACGGCAGCATTGACAAAGCTGAAGCCCCATTCAAATACATGTAGTAAATTTCTGTACTTGAAGCCAAATTGTAACAAGTTCCATAAAAAGATAGATTAGTATTTCCTTTCCATAACATGTTAGCTTTTACTGTCAGATATGTCCCCTTTTTCTTTTGAGCCGAACAACTGAGGTAAAACAAAAAAATGTGTATCACTCGGTTGTGCTGCGACACGGTCCTTTGATGTGTGTATTACCGTCCCTGTGGTATTGTTACGAATCTAGTTTTCAGGTTTTTCAGGTTTCTCACCATCTGAGCTGGGCTATAAATTTTCTGGAATACTGCCCTCATTTGAAATTGGAGGGATATTTAAATTGGGTGTCAAGCGAGGGCGACAAATTTTGTTTGAAGTTGACAATCATTTTGGGATCAATATTTTGCACCTGGTTTTTTGTTTCTTTGTGTGCTTGATGGGGTGCTTGGGCTGTTTGGTTTTGCTGTACTCGTGTTGCTGATCAGTCTGAGTTTTTGTTTTGCCAGCCATGCATGCAGATCTAAAGGTAAAGAAGTGATGCATTATTACTTATTTTGGTACATGTAGAAATGAATTGTTGTTTATTATGGGTTAAGCTTATAGTACTTGATGATGTTTGACCAGGGACCTTGTATACACGGTCCCTGGTTTGACACAGGTTATGTTAGCAAGATTTGTTTTTCCCAATGAACAAGATTTTGGCTAGACCGTTTCAATTTTGTTGATGAACTAATTGTGAATGTTGTTGAGCTGTTGTTGTTCTGAGATTTGTAGCATGAATCATGTTGTTTTCCCATTGAACAACTGACGCGACGAAGCCACAGCGGTTTGGACCTATAGCTGCCCTTTGTGCTGAGGAGAAAATTATATTCTCAGTTTTAAAATTGTTTTTATTCATTTCTCCAGTAGATTAAATTACTCGAGGTGATGAGTTGGCATATTTGTGGTGGGGGGGGGGGGGGTCAGACACGAGCCAATTCTACCTAAAAGCGGCCAGCCTTATTTCTGCGCATTCAAATTGCATTGTATTGCATCGTGATTTCATTTGTGTCTATGCTAATTATGTTTACACAACATGAACTCACGTGTTTTCAATCAAATTCGCCGATAATAGGGGATCAAAAGCGATCGGAATGTTACAAAAGTACAGATCGCATTCAGCTTACTTCATATGAGATGATTTTTGGAAAAATACGGCATAATTTGTCAGGGTGCTTGCGGAATGCCATGCAGTTAAATACTAAAACGTTGCGGCAATTCATGATTGACAACTAAAAATCGGCGTGTCGTCGTATCCACTTACCCTGTGTAAAGATAGTCACTTGTGCTGAGCATGAAATTGGTCACTTATCGCTCACTGTTCAAAATGTGACATCTACACCAATTACAGTCCCCGAAACTGTCTACTTTTTAGCCGACCTCAATTCCGAAACATTTAGTGATAGTTAAAAATGCGATCCCCAACCCTTTGGTTACCTTTGGACGAATTTTTCGAAATCTCCGTGGAGTCTCCGTGTCTGAAATTCCCCGGTACAAACATCGAACATGTCGCAATTCTCAGTTCTCGGTGATGATACTATATCCGCATCGCTGTTTTCATACATGAATATGCATATCTCTGACCCCTGTAAGGTCAAAAACGTGGCGTTGATTTCAACCAATCCGATCCACCGTTTAATAAGCAGCTTGATACTGACGTCATATCTGAGGTGACCAGGAGGCAGGAGCTACCATTTTGGTAAACTGAACTCGACTCGTGCGTTCTTTTGGTTCACATAAATCGAACAAAATTTTCAATAACGGGTAATAGTATGATTTCAATTTTTATTAATGAAGTTACTTGTAGTTTTGAGGAATGACAAAGTTGTTTTTTTTTTTTTAGATGTTTGTTTCAACTGATGATGTAGGATCGCAAGGTGAGTGAATTCGTGAAGAGATTTGCTTGTTTGAGTGATAGTAGGATACGGGATGTAGGCTAGTCCTCTGTGTTTGACCGGCTCCGACGTCTCAATTCACAACGTCTCAATTCGTACCTGCTTACCAGACAGCAATACTGCGTATTGCTGTATGGAACCAGATATAGTATCCACTCACTACGTCCTCACAAAAGCTTTGTGTTGATTACGTAATGTGTTATGTGTTTCTCTACCTATGGCGCTCTAGCTGATATACAGCAAGATAATGTAAGATAGTGTAAACCTGTATTTTAGCTAGAGTATCTCGAGCTAGGGGGGTTTAGAGTTTTAAAGACTTGAAAATAAATTATTTGCCTGGCAAAATTAACTGGGCGTGGCAGGTCTAAAGCTTCGAGAATATTTGCCTGGTAAAATCTAGGCGTGTCAAGTCTAATTAAATTTCGTTTATTTGTTTTCCATCAGTTGAATCTTCCTCTGCATTTTATTTTTCAAAATTTGTTTGTGTTTTGGGGTTTTCATTCATGCATGCTTAACACATTGAAGTTGATAGCTGGGCGGTTGCCGTGACCTTTGAGAATGATGCGTTTACCCGGTCTCACATTTTATTTTTAGGTCGTAGCCAAAGATATTGTAATAGTATAGCTAGATTCGAAATACTGTACATTTTCACGTAACCTCTTTCAACTCATTTACATACTTTTGGGTACCAGGATCGTATTCTGATTCGTTGAATTTCTAATTAGCATACTTAGTTTTAGGATACCTCCATATTTGGTTTTACCTAATTAATTATTAATGAACCGTACATTGTTCACCTCGTGACGTCATGAGCTTGTCTCTTGTCCGATGCGAAACACGAGAACATTTGCACTTTTCTTTCCATTACTGTTATATCGTGAAATACCATATCATGATATAGCGGAGGTGTTAGTAGTTTTTATGTTGGAAAAATATTTCTGCCAATAACCCCATGTTGATAATGGCTAAATGCTGTATTAATTCTGGAAAGGGTCCGGCGATTTGTCCGCCTTTTTTTCCAGACAACTTGACCTTTTGAGGGTCATTTAGTAGACTTACTTACCAGTCATTTTTGTTATGCAGCTGCAGTTCGCATATATATTGGAAAGTGAACTTCCACGACGTGGTGCGAACATTCTTGCCGTACCTTTTTTGATTCATTTACATGCATGTTTCAGCCGGGACGGTTACGTTTGCGGCCACGCATCGATATACATAATGCAGTTGTCTTAGTAATATACAGGGTGTGTAAGAAAACATAGGGTGAAAAGCTAAAAATACACATTTTTATTATTTTATTAATTATGTTACTGCATGTAAAAAAATTACAGGCAAGTAGCATTATTATGATGTAAAAAATAAGATACAACCTGGTCGACATCCCCTGGAACTAGTCCGAATAATCAGACCCAGAACAAAATATTAAAGCTTATTAATTTCTGACATGATCGTGTTCTGGGTCTGAACTGTTTTCATTCGAAATTTTGATTGCCAATTTGGACAAAAGAAGCACATGGTCCTACTTCACAAGTTTTTTAATCCCTTATTCATGTTGCGTGAATCACTCTATTGTGGACCATCTTTTTGATACTTGAGTATTTGGACAAGCGGAACAGTTTTGACAGGCCTTTTGTCTACCTCTCTGTTTGTAAACAAACGAGGAGGTCGAAATTGTCCTCCTCGGCGAATACGAAAGTCAGCGTAATAGTACGGCACTACCCTGGAACCACTACGGTACATGTCTCAGCTCGCATCATCCACCAACGGCGGCCACATCTCAAGATTCTTTGTTCCACACACCCACTCTTCAACGCATGCCACCTCGTCCTTCCCTCTCTCCATCCGGGATTGGAACCCTCTGCTATTAGACCTGGCTTCACAGCCATCCCTTAAGTAATCTCATCAGCAGGATTTTTACCAACACCTGTATATTTGCACCTGTTTTTTCAACTTTCCTGTTGTCTTAAAGTTTAAACTTTGTTTAAAAATCAAACCTACAGGGTGTAACAATACAATTTGTACACTTTTAAAATAAAAAGCTTTTTTTGTTTGATATTTATATGACTATCAAGATAAGTTCTTTAGCGACCAGATAAGCTTTGATCCAATAAAATCGATGATATACAAGTGAAGATATGGCCAATTATGTAACCTGGTCTTCAAACCGCTTGGGCCACTTGGACGGTGCTCTTATGATATGTAGTTTTAAACAATGGGGTATTCGAAGTAGTAGAAATGATTACATAATAGAATATCTCCTTGAGTTTTTGAAAGTCAAAACTAAGCACTGACATAACAACCTCATTTACTAACAAGAATTTGTCTTTAAAAAGACAAAGTTCACGGATCAGGTGTATTGTACTCTACTATGGTCTAACTTTCAGTATTATTATACTAACCCACAGATAATAACCTACTCTGCACTGATTTAACAATAAATATTGAAATTTGAGGCATACATGATACTTGCATCTTGACCATGTTGACTCTGTAAAATAATTTTGATTGGTACCCGTCTGCTTTGATGTTCATTGAAACCCCCGGTCTACTTCTTCCAATTGCAACATTGGATCTACTAAAAATAACCAGAATGTAAGGTTTGATGACCTCTTATGACATTAATCAGTAGATTAGGTGGATCTTATTTTACATTTTGGGATTGCAGTCTTGTCCATAATCACTGAAAACCGATGGGTACCAATTATTTTGATACACCCTCTATCAGCCCATCAGATGCTATTTCCCATTCAACACCCCATTCCTTTTTAAAAGAAGTATTATTTGGAAGCAAATCGCCTATGTGTTTCAGGAACACTGCATGTTGGTAATATCTCAAATTATTTTGTTGAATAGTTTCCTATACCATAGACTCTGAATCAGAGTCTATGCCTATACTGTCTATAATACAGATGCTTTGTTTTTGTCAGGGATATCTGATATCCCAGCTTTTATTGACACCAATTTTGTAGCATGCAGAAAATATAAAATTGGATATGTTTATACACACATTGCTTGGTTATCACATGAGTCAATAAACAATCAATTAACTAACAGTGTTCAATTAACTATAGAGAATGGACTTACTTTTGTGCGCTGTAGTTATATTCTGAAGTAAATCGCCTATTGCTGCTTGCTGAATACAGATGATGTCTTATCACTAAATAAATAAAATTATAGCTAATTATACTGACCATGGTGACCTGCTTAACCAATCAGTTATGTGTATTGTCAGCATGTGATTGCTATAAGCCAATTGAAAATATGTTTAATAAAAAAGGCTAAAAATTTCCTACTCTGAGAAGATTAATTGTGCTAAATTGTCCTTGCCATGGGGATTAGATAAAGGCATACAAACGAGGGTATGAGATCATTAGGAATTATTTCCTAGCCTCTTAACCACATGAATGGTGGGGTACAACATAGACTCTCGACACATGGTATGTAAGGGATAAACTGTGCATATGAGATGTGGGTGCAAATGGTTTCAATGTTCACTAGCGTGAACAAAAATCGTGGCTGCAGCTCAACAACTTCAACCCCAATTCACGTTGGAAGAGCGTATTTTTAAGGTTGTGACATTCGGTAGCACATGGAGTCAAGCAGAAACCATAAGATTGTTTATAGCTCGTTTTCCAAACTCACGTCTCCCATCAAGGCATACAATTACATGTAACTATGACTGGCAAGAGTGGTCGCCCAGAACACCTAGAAGCCCAGCTGAACTTAATTTCAACATTTTATTGTTTTGTACTTATGGATGCAAAAACTGTTCTCAGTTTTACCAATGATATCTCAGGGATATGAGAAATTACTTTATTTATAAGATAATTTGAAAGAAATTTCATAAAACAACAACATCTGTTTCATAATTTATATGAAGAAACACCACATAATTCTTTTGTGTCAGTTCTTTGATGTTTAATTAAGAAATAAAGGGTAATGCATGATCCTTTACACGCAAATAATGTGTCCGAGGCAGTAAAAACGTAAATAATGGGTTCGGCGCAGCCTCACCCATTATTTACGTTTTTACTGCCGAGGACACATTATTTGCGTGTAAAGGATAATGCTGCACCCTTTATTTCTATTCTATTACCACAAAATTGTCCAAAAATGAGCCGAAAAGGGAGCAAACTCTTCCTTGTTTTACGTCAACAAATTTAGTGGCCCCTGAACGAGCATTGTTGTAATCAAGGGATTCCCAATGACGTCACCATCATGATGTCATGTTTGCCACGCGCGCTGCTGAGACTCTTAGTGAGAGATATTATTTACGATGCTAAAAAATCATGACACAACGATACAGTATCACACTCGAAAATACAGATTTCAATATTTCAATTTTCAACTAACTTTTTTAATATCGTAGATAATTTTTAAAAATCTTGGCGAAACTAGCTTTAATGTGCCAACTTTGAAGCATTTTAACAGCCTCACAAAATGTGCGTAACGCATAATATGTCGATCCAAGAGCACATCAAAAAGGTCACGGATCGGTCAACAATGGATCATTAATGTTTTATGCAAAACGTATTTACAATCACAAACACTTTTATCCAATGACAGCATTTCTTCACGGTACGCGATACAGTGGAACCGCACAGTGAATGTTGAGCAGCAATCAGCTTCAGTTCAGTCAATGCAATGTCTGGAATTCTTTATATTAAATTAAATTTATTCGTGGAACTGGAACAATTTGAACACAATTTTCAACAGAGGAAATAATACCATGTCCATGGAACTATGTCATAGTGTCTATTATTATTTGGGTAAGTGGACTGTTACATTTCCGTGAAAAATACATCCAGAAAAAAGGACAGGAGCTTGACTATAATCAAATGCAGCAAACCTTTGACGAGCGCGACTACCGCGATGTTGTAAATTCGGAGCTCAACAACGCGTACGGCGCACAGTTCATTCATAAATTTCCACTCGGCAACAGCAGATTGCCTCAGCAGCCAATCAGACACAAGTGCGTCCAACACAGTAAATACGCGATGTATACTTAAAATACGCGCTCGTCAAAGGTTTACTGAATTTGATTATAGGTACTGCGTGAAGTGAGGCAGTGCTCAAGACCGCTGCAGTAGCTGTTGGTATAGCTTCTGACCGCTGCAGGCCTATGGCTCCCGTGGCTTGACTAGGCTGAGGCTCTCCCGGTACCGTGGCATGTTGGGTAGGTGTCAGGGTAGGTGAAGCTGTTGACATGCTTGACAAGGTATGCGATATATTTCTTGCCCTCTCTGGGTACGGTGCATACGTGCTGTGTAACTGCGGACACTCGCCTCATTCTTATGGCCTGTTATGGCCATAATCTGTTGCGTGTCATAACCAGCCCGGTCCAGTTGCACACAGGTTGTTGCGCGAACGCAGTCATTGGTATATCTGTTGGATAAGCCAGCCGACTGCGACAGGTCAGACATCATCTTGCCCAGGGTTTTAGAGCGTACAGGGGCATTATTGTACCATGGACCTTGCTTGGGGATGTCTGGTTTGGGGCGTTGGAATAGAGCATCATGACCTGGATGTAACTTGCTTATGTAAAACATAAAAGAGCGTACAGGACAGTTTTCTTTGTCTTGTGGTGTTTCATGCATGGTGGCATGAGTCTGGTAGTCGTCATTTGCATGGTTTTTTTCAGCTTCTCTGAAGTTAGGTGTTACATAGGCCTACTTTAGTCCCTTGGGATCAGACTTCACCGTAAAGGAACTCTTAGTGAGCTGCCTTGGACCTTCGCGACCCCTTCTCCCAAACTGATAACTTACTTATATCAAAGCACACCTTCTTTTGAAGGGCAGCAGGTGAAGCGTAACCCATAACTGTAGACTGGCGTAACTTGATCAAGTCCTCTTCAACAATAGGTTGATGGTGTTTGCTCCGGTCACACCCTTCTCGTTTCAACTTCTTGATGAGACCTAGAAGTATAGTAGCTGATTGCTGGACGTAAACTCTTTGTCCGTCATGATGGTAAATTGACGATGAAATGGGGGGTTCCTGAGGTACCTGTTTAGGCCAGACCGTAAACTAATTAGTGCCGGTTTGCTGTATGGCTTCCCACTCCGTGTCCGTGCTTCAGCATAGAAGGAACGTAGCAATGAGTTTAGTTGTGTGGATGTCCTGTCCTCAAAGTTCTCACCTTGTCCCCTCTGTTTCATCCAATCTAGAAGACTATCCTTGAGTTTTATTTAAACAGGCCTAGTCGAGCCTAGCCTGGCCTAAAAAGCTTATAGTAACGCCAAAACACACATTAGCACTTTGGCTATTGCAAACCTACTGACTTTCCTTGAGTTTTAAACAGGCCTACTCGAGCCTAGCCTGGCTTAAATAGCTTATAGTAATAGTTAATAAAATATAGGTCCTGATGATGATATGTTTGATTTGACCTTGCTATTGAGTTTACAAATTACAATCATGATATTTAAATAGGCATGACTTCCAAAAATAAAACAATATGTAGGCTAATTTTTATGCGATGTACTAATGTAATGGACCTCGGGCCTAGTCATGCATGCATGCATTGCATGCAGGACAGTAGGAGTAGAACTAGCCGGGGTTAACTATTTTTAAGGCATGGAGTCAGTCAACTTTAAAATTAATTTGGAAATGATTTTGCTTTTTATTACTATTTTTTATTATAATTTTTTACCTTTTAAAACCTAAACAGCCCACGTAGTTTGCTTCATTGTAGCCTTTTCATTCCTCGCCTCTTCAATTTTCTCCAGTTCCTCGATCGTCTGAAACTTTCTTAAATCTTTCAGATGCTTCTGGTCCGTCCATGTCGAATTGTAAATCAAATGTGGGCTTAGGAGTAGGAGGTGTATCTTCGGCCATGGATTGGACACTGATGATGATTGTATAGGCCTACAATATTGATTAATTTCAATGTTTACTATTGGATCTACGTGAATGACTGTCAAGACTTGAAATTTTTCGTAACAGACTATAAACAGTTTAACTGAGAACCGGCGTCTTCCTTTATCCATGTTCAGGGGCCACGTAATTATCGTAATTAAAGGGCTCTCACGTGACGCGTTAACAAATCAGAGAGCGTGATTCTGAATAATGGGTCGTGGGGGTAATTGAATGCACGATAAGCATATCTACGCGGTTCAAACATGATTTGCGCAAACATGTTTGAACCGCGAAAGTGGCCCAACACGTTTTCTGAACGATTTAATCAATCGGACATAACTTTTGAACCCAAGCTAGTAAAGAAACCCAACTAAACGTCTTCTTTTAGCCAAGATATTACTGATTGTATTGCATATAACATTTGGGTCATAACTTATTTAGTTTTTCCTGAGAAGTCAAAATGCAATTGTATAAATTGCTACACCCTGTATAGCTCATTCTAGTCCGGTACCCAGGTTCTAGTTTGTAGGCCTACATTTTAAGTGCATAGAACTTTTAATTTACTTAATGCTTAAAATGCTATTTATTTGCACATGCATGAGTCCTTTTTGGAAAAATCTAAATACATGTATATTTTACACAATCTGTATAGACCCTATGCAAATAAACCAACCGAAACGGAACGGTGTAAAAATTGAAATGGCAGCCATGATGCTAGTGGACAGTTCTAAGCAGTTCTAAGATGACAGAACAGTAGCGTAGCGTGAGTCATCCTATTAAGGGGAAGGTACCGACCATGATTGGGGTGAGGGAACCATGTCTGATGGGGGTGGGGGGCAAAAAACATTTTTCGGCCATTTCCTATGGGATTTTCTCAATTTCAAATCGATTGGGGCACGGGGTGCACGTTGACGCTACGCCACTGTGACAGAGGGACAAGTCTCTAGATCGATTCCACAACCATTCATACCTACACCTATTTTATAACATAATATAATAGAACCGAAACTATTTTAAAAGTTTAGAAATATAAAGATAAATGTAGAATTACAACTTTTATTGATTGATTGATTCAAGATAGATTGATTTACTGACTTATTGATTGAATCAGTTATTATTAAATTTATATACAGGGTGTCCCAGAATGATTTATACCGTGTTTGAACAAAATATCAAAAATATATAGTCAACAGTGTGTCTAATTTTATTAAGTGCAATGCAATGACACATACTTATTCTGTGAATTTCATGGAAATAGCTTGATTCGTTTTGGCGTCACGTTGATATTTAATACTGAAAATGGACGAAAACTGCATGCGTGTAATTTACAGCGCAAAGGCTTCATAACACATGGATCCTTTATCACCATCGTCCAGCCACACTATGTCGTATATTGGAGAAATCCTACATTCTTTTATAGGAAATACACCAAATTTGGCACAGATGTAGAGCTGACAACGCTGAATAATTCTTGATATGGGATTAAGTGAAACATTTCAATATGACTTCAGATATTTAGGTTGAAAAACGTACGTTTTATGCGATTTTTACCACAATTTTTACCCAAAAATGTCATTATTACAGAGGATATAACTTCCTCAAGGATCCTCCGCAGTAAATTATAATCTTCTCCTTACGTAGCTGTGGGTTTGCCAATATACTGTGGACATAAACGCTGTGACACTAAGGACGAACCTTCTCTATACGATCCATCTTTGCCGGCATTTCAAATGATGAAACTCACACACCTCAATAATTGTCTTCAAGATTGCCGCCAAAAAAAAAAAATAGTAAAGGTCACTCAAGCTAAGTATACGATTCGTATCTCTGCCGAATTCATTTATCGCACTTATGCGCGATTCGTCCAAATCAAAATTTCAATAACTACGTCGAGGAGTAAGATTTACCATTAATTTTTTGTGGAAATAAAAGACAACCTGAAACATAATCATAAGCATACAAAAACTCAATTTACTCAAAATTCTCGATTCGTCACTCTGCCGAATTCATAACGATAACTAGTACCTAAATTATTTGGCTTACTGTAGTCTCTTTAATAGCACTGTCCATTCAAGAGCTGTAGGCATTCTTGTATTGTTTGTAAAATGTTTTGTCAAATAAAATACGTCTTAAAAATATTATGTGTTCATTTATCATATTTTTGTCTCTTTCTGTTTGTTACAAGTAATCAGAAAATATCATAAAAAAATATTCAATAAATATCAATTCATCGTATCGTGTCCCCCCTGCTGGTTTGATTAATTATTAATATAGCGCCACCACTTTTCCCGATCGAACCTTTCATAAATCACTATATACTTGACATGATCAAGATGAAAGACGGCCGAATCTACTTAATATTCATGTTGACAGTTCGAGATTAATATTCATATTCACATTGCGGACCAATCAGAATACTTCGGTGTAACGCTTGATCTCTTAGATAGATGGGGTGAGCAACGAAGGCGGTTTTTTATCTGACCAAAATGTCACACCGTCGCCAGGGCAGATTGGTCGCTAGGGCAGCATGACGTCGGAGCCTGGACAGATAAAAATCTGTAAAAAGTTTTAAGAAATTGTGGGCGGGGCGAAGGGTCGGCGGCGAAACACAAAGAGATTTGGCAGGCACACACATCGACGGATTTCAATTTCAGCGGAGTTTGTCAACAAAGATGAACCAAATGGCCGGGCCAAATGGATATATTTTATTGCTGCAGAATCGGGCACACGGCAGAAACAAGGTATTTAAAACATTATACTTGTTTTTGGAATCGAATGTTGATAAAAGCGAAATTAGAAACTGATTTTTGCGGGTAAATTTTGAGGACATCGGATACAAAGGTTTTTTTTTTTTTTTTTTTTTTTAACCAGTCAAAACTTCCGGGTCATGCCATGGTAAATTAATACGGATGTGCATTCCTGTCGCCTGATGTATGATCGAAATCATGATTGACCATTCCTTTGAGTACACAAACCTTTCCACTAGCCTTGTTGTCTGCAGTTGTCTGTCGTGAGCTGAAGCCGGGGCTGAATTCTGAGAGAAATGTGACTGTCTGATCGGCCTGACTGAGTCCCGCCCGGTCCCGGGCCAATGTTCTTCTTCTTCTTCTTAAGTACGTCGACAGGGCGGCTTTATTTATATGCCACATTTCGTCAACTTAATGTATGGGGTACTCGCGCGCAAAAGAAATAAAAAGGGGGGAATGGCAAAAGGATAAGGCTGGATATCAGTCTAAGTGCTGTGCATGTGCTGTGCTGAAATGGATTGGTATCTAACGTGCTGCTCTGGTATGGGTTGGTAGTGCTTGAAGCTGCTGCTTGAAGGCGTCGATTGAGGGCGCTCCAGCTACTTCTTTGGGCAACTCATTCCATTCTCTCAATGTCCGGGGGAAAAAGGAGAGCCGGTGGACATCCTTTTTGATGAAATCATTTCTCAGACTGTGTTTGTGCTTCCCTCTAGTACTGATAGTCTGTTCTGCTGCTTCCAGGTAGTTGGTCTTGTCTATACCTACAAGGCCATTGAGGATCTTATACAGCATAGTCAATCTGCTGTTTTTCCTACGATCTTCCAATGTGCTCCATTCCAAGTGTTCAAGCATGGAAGTTACACTAGCGTCTCTCTTGAAATTATGGACACAGAATCTGGCTGCCCGTCTCTGGATCCTTTCCAAGCTGTTGATGTCTTTCTTCACATGCGGATCCCATACGCAACTAGCATATTCCAGAACTGGTCTCACTAGTGTCTTATAAGCAGCTGTTTTCACTTTCTTGGAGCAAAACCAGATGTTTCTTTGCAGGAATCCCAGTACTCTACTGGCTTTTGTGGTCACCTTTTTATGTGTTCTTTCCACTTCATGCTGCTTTCTAGTTCAGCTCCCAGGTATGGATGTGATTTAACTTGGTCAAGTTCCTTGCCACAGAAGATGATTGGTTTCGATGGAGGATCACGCTTAGTTGAGACTTGAAGGATGGAGCATTTAGATGGATTAAATGACATCTGCCACTTGTTCTGCCATTCTTCAAGTTCTAGAAGATCTTTCTGAAGAGAGTCAATGTGGGCGGATGTTTTCCCTGAAGAATAAACTAAGCAATCATCTGCAAAGAGTCTGGTCTGCAAAGAGTCTGTTTAATTTTGTAAGCTTACATGTTTGTAAATGTAATTGTGAGATGCACTGGCATGTGCTTATGTTCATGTCGTGATGTTACATGTTAACATGGACGTTATTCATGTATTCATTTAATATGTTCATGAGCTTACACGTATTCCTGACATTGTCCTTGACGTTGACCTGTCCTTGGCCTTGCTGAGGTTAATTAATTAGGTTTCTGCCGGAAATTAAGAACAAAATGGTCTGAGCAATCGGCAACAGCAATAGCCTTTTCCATGGGATCCGCCATCCAGTGGGTCCTGCCGTACTGCATGCCATGGCCATGCGATAGACATTACGTCCTAGATTACGTGGTAGTCGCAACGCGCTGCGCACCTCTTCAGTCAAGCGTCAACGCGGTGATCTTAGCAAATAGCAACAAGGTACTCATACCCACAAGATGGCGGCGTTGGCGTCACAGTCAATGTCAATGACTACCTCTATTGAAAAGTTATAATTTGGTACACCTCAAGTTTGGTAGTGATGTCAATGCTCTTTCGCGGTTGTGCCGCAAGCGTGCTGACAAATCGCCCCTGTGCACATGCGTGTACATGGCGTTTAACTTTACGCGCGCGATTCGATACTGCGGCAAGCATAGACATACCACCTAGAGTATGAGTGCCCATACTTACCATGGCAGTAGGTGAAGCCACGTATCCAAGCTGATTTTGGTCGGGTGGTTGGACGCGGAGAAATAAGCGGTCTTGTCTGGAGAGAAAGACGCGCTGGTTTGCGTGATTGTTGCGCCATATTGCTCGCGTCAAATGCAACATGTTCTGTAGACGCGAACATAATCTGCTTGCTTGCGTCCTTGACCTTGTCAAAGTCACTGGTCTAGACTAGGTACTTGTTTGTCTGGGGCGGCGAGCAAAATAAGCACCTAGGTCACTACCGAACTTGATGAACCAAATTATAGGCCTAACACTAACACTACCATGACTACACGCAATCTAAGGATCATGATTGCATGGAACTGTAAAAGGTACCGGTCATCTTCAAAGCGGCAAGTATGAAACCAGCATAAGACAGCGCGCATGCGCCGACAACAGCAGCACACTTGTAGATCCTTGATGATCGTATGATATTAAGGCCCTTCACAATTAATACTTAGTTTCCTGTTTCAAGTTTGAAAATAAAGGACGAGGCAACTTTTAATTATTAATTATTAATTATCTATTACTTTCTTTATTTTGAAAATATGGTCGTGACTATTATCAACAGTCCATTTGGTCGTTTTGACTAAGACTACGGATTTAATTATTTTACCTTTATAATTGATTTTATACATTAATATTAGTAGGGGACCCTACACTGTTCTTGTTTTATATTCATAATCAAAGTTGAGATGATCAAAAACAGATATCAGCAAATAAAAGTAATTACAAAGTCAATTAAAAGATGAAAATACCTAAATAAAAATTAAATAATTAAATATTTTTCCATTCTTGATTTTGGACGCGCGAGGGAAACAGGAAACTAAGGATCAATTGTAATTGGCCTAATGGGTTTGCGTACTACAAGTGCGCAAGCTAAAAACACGATTCTACTGCTTGGATGTTTGTGCCGGTTAAGAAACAACAGGGATGTCCTTGCAAAAGTAACTTCATTTTTTAGGGGAAAAAACAATTTTACTTACAAACAATTAATCTGGATTTTGTCTTTTGGCTAGATTCAAAATCAAAATATTTGCCAGCCAATCCCCCAGGCCCATCCATTACGACACAATATTGGATAGGCAATGTTAGTCTATAAATGTTAGGGAGCGATCGTTATTTACGACAGGGGGATGGGCATTTTGAGTGTGAACCCGAAATTTTTTTGTTTCTTGAGGGGGGAATGCAAAATTTTTTGTTGAACCAGGAGGGGGGATTTTAAAGTTTTAAATGGAGAAATGCGGGAAAACAGGTACAGGCCATTAGTCCGACACGCCGCTAGTCCGACACTCCGCTAGTCCAGCACGCCGCTAGTCCGACACGCCGCTAGTCCGAATCTGAAATGCACTGCACCAGTCCGACATGCCGCTAGTCCGAATCTAAAATACACTTTGCCAGTCCGACACGCCGCTAGTCCGATAATGAAAAACACTACGCTAGTCCGAAATTGAAAACCACTGCGCTAGTCCGAATCTGGAAAACACTCTTTCAGTCCGAGATTGCGCCGAATCTAAAAATCACTGCGCTAGTACAAAACTGAAAACGATTTTGAAAAGCTCTGCGCTAGTCCGAATTTGAATTGGGGAAACACTGCGCTACTACCGCAGCGCTAGTCTGATATTCGGACTAGCGCAGTGTTTCTCAGATTCGGACTAGCGCAGTGTTTTTCAGCTCTGTAGTTTTCAGTTTCGGACTAGCGCCATGGTTTTCAGTTTCGGACTAGCGCAGTGTCGGACTGAAGAAGTGTTTTCCAAATTTGGACTAGCGCAGTGTATTTCGGATTCGGACTAGCGGCGTGTCGGAATGAAAACTGTGTCTTCAGATTCGGACTAGCGGCGTGTCGGACTGTTGCAGTGGTTTTCATTTTCAAACTAGCGCATGCTTTTTTTCGGACTAGCGGCAGCGCCGTGCTTTTCATTTTCGGACTGACGCACCTCTAAGTATAGGGAATTTGTGTTGTCGGACTAGCGGCGTGTCGGACTGAGCGGTGCACCCGGGAAAACAAGGGCTATCCGAAACTTTTGAGCGGACGCAAATTTTCCTGTCAATATTTTTTCCAAAACGCCCATTCCCCCCTGCTGTAAATAATGATAGGTCCCTTAGTCATATTTTATATTAAATGCTTTTATGTTTGTGTGTGCTTGGTTTGCAGTTGACCCAGCTTATCAATGTGGAAATGGATACAATTGATCTGTTGCTGTAAATTGGTAAGTAGACTACAGTCAACATCAAAACTAAATACAGAAAACAAATTGTTGAAAATTGGGATAAATTGAATCCCACCCAGAGCAAACAACTTCTCTCTTTGTTTTCTCTCTTTATTCCTTCCTTATTTCCCTTCCCGTTGCCAAAAAAACCCTGAGGTGGTTAGGGTTAAGCAGTTTCATACTCATAGCCAAGTCAAGTATTGGGGAAAATGTTCAGAGGATACGAATTGTACAATGTTCAATTCTTTCATTCAGTAAAAGAGTGGAACAACTTGCTTACATCCACCATTAATAAATGCTGCCATTTATACAGCGCCTTTCACATGTATCAAAGCGCTTTAAATTTATTCCGCTGTTGTTAGAATGTGTCAGCTGCCATTCAATGCCTAAAGCATGCTCATACCTTTGGACGGTGCTAAATGGACAATATTCCTAAAAGCTCCCCATTTCACCCCTGGGTAGAGAAAGGCAAGTGAAGTAAAGCGCCTTGTTCGATACAATGGCACAACACGATGGCACTGCTGGGGCTCAAACTTGCAAAACTCTGATTATTGAGGTAGAACCTGTACCGCTGCGCCACCTTGCCCCCGTTACTCATCAGACAACTTCAGCTTTCAAATCTGTTCTAGCTGAATGTTCTGACACAGTACCCTGACTCCAAAAATAGACCTCCCAATCATACCTCCAGTTTAAACTTCTACAGGTAGATATAGAATACAAGATCCAAGAAATTCATTGGTTGAAAATTGAAATTCATGTTGGTAGATTTCATCTATGCATTGCATGTATTGCTCATACATCAAATGGTTTTATAATTCAAGCTTTTTAAATAATCATGTTCTTCTTCTTATTTTTTTGTTTCACAGTGGCATGATGATTTGAAAAAGGGACCTCAGGACATCAATCTACAATGTATCTCATGAATGATAGCTGCCATAAACAAATATGCTTTTTGTATAGAGCGTACATTTTCTTGTTGGTCATTCAATCTACACATTTGGCAAACAATGTTAAAGTATAATGTAAAGTACAAGTATTCAGCAAAAATCAAGAGGTGAAATGAATTATCTTTGGTAATATATTAAAGTGACATTTTATCAGACTATATTTAAGAACTGGAGTGCTAAATTTGTGACTTCACATGAATGAAACTGTATTGTGTGTTTTTTTTAAACTGTTGTGGAAGAGATAGCCCAGTCAAAGGTAAATAAGGGCTTAACCTGAATAACCCACCACTAATTGCAACATAATTCATATAACCACCTAGTACAGACAGGCTGTGAGCTCGACTCCTGTACCGGTTTGATTTGATTTGTGAAATCTTTAAACTACTTCAGTGGCAAGCACTGCTTTCCAAGCAGGCCCTCACACAATGATCTACTGTAAGATGCTTGCTATTAGAGGGGTATCACGGTTTGCGAATAGAACTCGCTCGCTATTTGAGGGGCATTGCGGTTTTGCAAATTGGGCGAGTTCTATTTATCATCCATTCTTTTCAGAAAAACATATTAATATCAATAAAATTCACCAGAAGTCAAAGTAGTGGAACAATGCTTAATTTTTGCATGAATCCAAAATGGCCACTTATGCATGTGTGAGATTTCAAACTTATTCTACTCTGGATAATATCCATAGTTACTCATATAAGGATGAAGAAAAAGTATAGTTTGACCTGTCTCCAACATGAGTTCTTGAGTTATAGGCAAAAAGGTGATAGGTCAAATTTTGGGGTCCACAGGCAGCTACAGTTGAAAAATATTCTAATTTTAATGAAACTGGTTTCAAATTATTCCTTCAGCCCAGTGGCGGAGCCTGGGAGGAAATTCCCCCATTCTGAACTCTTTCCCCCTTGTTCCCCCATTAAAACCCAAAATTAGGGAATTGTCTACTTTTAGGGGCAAATTTCAGCAAAATTTGATGATTTTAGTTTACCCCCACTGCATGTTACCAAAGTAACAACCACCTGAGATATGACAAACTTTTCTTTGTTTAAAATGTTTTTGCAAGCATAGCAATCCGAGTTTGTTTTTCTCACAATCATAGAATTTTTACATCTTTATTCCCTGTGGTACCCAAATTTTGACATTTGACCTTTTTCCCTATTACTCAAGAGCTGTATACTCAATCCCTATGACGAGGGGAATAAATTGGTATCGTCGGCTTTTTAACAAGATTTGACCAACTTTGAAATGTCACCCCTGTATAAGTGGCCATTTTTGATTTATGCCAATTTGGCAATGTTCCTCTTGGATTTTCTGTAATTTTTGATATTTTTGTGTGAGCTTTTAGGAGATGGGTGCATATGTAATAGATTCTGGTGTATTTAGTGGTGGGTCATTTTTTAATTAGACTGGGCTGGTAGGTAATAATTCTGAGACATGCATGGAATGGAACTATAAGTGACCAACTGACTGCTATTTTAGAGTCTGAATTAGGGCTTAGGTTACAGGTAAAAGTGACATTTAGGGTAAGGTTTATGGATTAAAACTAAGTTGCTGTATTTATTGACTAATAACCCTTCAGTTGATAGCACTTTACACTGCATGATCAGCAGTGTGTCTGCTATCTTCAGCACTCTCCGTCATCCTAGGCTATTTAAGGCACTTAATTTTAATGCCCATGTGACCCATCCTGTCTACAAGCTGTAATGTCAGCACCCATCTGGCCACGGGGGCATTAAATTAAGTGCCTGCATTTAAATAGCTTAAGATGACTGTAATATCTAATATCTTCAGTAGATAGTACTTTACACTGCATGATCAACAGTGTGTTTGCTATCTTCAGTAGATAACACCATACACTGTAATCGGTGGTATATCTGTTATCTTCAGTTGATAGCACTTCATACTGCATGATCAGCAGTGTGTCTGTTATCTTCAGTAGATAGCACCATACGGTACACTGTTATCTTCAGTTGATAGCACTTTACACTGCACGATCAGCAGTGTGTCTGTTATCTTCAGTAGATAGCACTATACGGTATGTAATCAGTGGTATATCTGTTATCTTCAGTTGATAGTAGTTTACACTGCATGATCAGCAGTGTGCCTGTTATCTTCAGTAGATAACACCATACACAGTAATCAGTGGTATATACGTTATCTTCAGTTGATAGCACTTTACACCGCATGCTGATCAGTGTGTCTGTTATCTTCAGTAGATAGCACTATACACTGTGTAATCATAGGTCAGTCTAAATATGAAATTACCCACTACTAAATGCAACAGATTCCATTTCACATGCGTCCATCTCCCAAAAGCTTGCAAAAAACATCAAATGACAAATGTCACAGAATATCCAAGTAGTTGTGCTTCTGTGAGATTTTGGTCCTCAATTATGCTCCAGGAACAGCTGCTGAGTGCTCCAGGAAGAGCTGCTCCAAGCATGAATAATCTGGAGTAATATTCTAAGTCCAACATGCTCCAGGAGCATGTTTTGAATGCACAATGCTCAAGGAGCATGTCCAACATATATATGCTCCTGGAGCAGTGTGCATTCAAAACATGCTCTTGGAGCATGTTGGAGTCTGAATATTACTCCAGATTATTCGCAACTGCACTTGGAGCATAATTTTAGGCCAAAATCTCAAAGAGATTTTGGTCCTAAATTATGCTCCAGGAGCAGCTGCTCCAGGAAGAGCTGCACGGAGCATGAATAATCTGGAGTAATATTCTAAGTCCAACATGCTCCAGGAGCATGTTTTGAATGTACAATGCTCAAGGAGCATGTCCAACATATCGTTATGAATACGGCCGAATCCGGATTCGTCTTTTGGTAAATTTATTTTACGAATGCATTACATTTGAATTAGAGAACAAGGGATCAATTCGGCCGTCTGCCGTATTCATAACGACATGATAGAGGGCAGCATATCATTTTTTTAACGGAGACCAGATGATAACAGCATAAATAAGTAATCAAAAGAGGGCGGCATACAAGGTTAGTTGACGGTGCATCACAGTACGGTCACCGACGGCAACCGTTAAAAAATCGATATGCTGCCCTCTATAGATATAGCATTGATCCCTTGTTCTCGAATTCAAATGTAATGCATGTGTAAAATGAATTTACCAAAATCCGAATCTGGATTCGGCCGTCTGCCGTATTCATAACGATATATATATGCTCCTGGAGCAGTGTGCATTCAAAACATGCTCTTGGAGCATGTTGGACTTAGAATATTACTCCAGATTATTCGCAACTGCTCTTGGAGCATAATTTTAGGCCAAAATCTCAAAGAGATTTTGGTCCTAAATTATGCTCCAGGAGCAGCTGCTCCAGGAAGAGCTGCACGGAGCATGAATAATCTGGAGTAATATTCTAAGTCCAACATGCTCCAGGAGCATGTTTTGAATGTACAATGCTCAAGGAGCATGTCCAACATATATATATGCTCCTGGAGCAGTGTGCATTCAAAACATGCTCTTGGAGCATGTTGGACTTAGAATATTACTCCAGATTATTCGCAACTGCTCTTGGAGCATAATTTTAGGCTCCAGGAGCTGCTGCTCCAGGAGCAGCTGCTCCAGGAAGAGCTGCACAGAGCATGAATAATCTGGAGTAATATTCTAAGTCAACATGCTCCAGGAGCATGTTTTGAATGCACAATGCTCAAGGAGCATATAATATGCTCCTGGAGCAGTGTGCATTCAAAACATGCTCTTGGAGCATGTTGGACTTAGAATATTACTCCATTGGGCCAACATCTCACAGCATTACTCGTTGACTGCCGATAAACGTCCCAATAAATCGTTAAGTCATCCGACCCCGGGGCCCCCTCCCAGGGGTCATTTGAGGTCAAATGACTACAAACTGTCATATGGGCATGAAACTAGGTCGTGCGGGACTCAAATTCGGTGGGTGGGTGTAGTTCTGTCCTGGCAAGAAGATGTTTATGTTCGTTAAGTCGTCCGACCCCGGGCTCCATCCCAGGGGTCATTTGAGGTCAAATGACTAAAACTGTCATATGGGCATGAAACTAGGTCCCACGGGGCTCAAACTCGGTGGATGGGTGTAGTTCTGTCATGGCAAGAAGATGTCTATGTTCGTTAAGTCATCCGACCACGGGTCCCCTCCCAGGGGTCATCTAAGGTCAAATTACTAAAAAGTGTCGTATGGGCATGAAACTTGGTAGGTACAGTCAACATTTAAAGCAGCATTTTTTGAAGGTCATTTTGGGGTCCTCCAAGGTCACCACGGGTCATCTGAGGTCAAATTAGTAAAAGCTCATATATGGGCATGAAACTTGGTAGGTACAGTCAACATTTAGAGTTATAAGTTTAGGTCATTTTGGGGTCATCCAATGTCACCCTGGGGTCATCTGAGGTCAAATTAGTAAAAATTATAACCTATTTACAAAAGGTGTTGAAATTTTCAGTATATAACATTGGCACACACCATAAACAAGTTGACCAAGTACTGCATTTTTTTATTCACATCAAGCTTCTCAAAATAGGTCAAGTTAAAAATACCATTGAGGCCTATTGACCTGCACCTATTGCAACACATGGAAAGTGAAACATCCTAGATTTATTCATTAAATTGTTAAATCCTATCTTTATTTGAATTGTTGTATGAAAACAAACATTTTGATACACCTTTTGTCCAAATCAGAGCACTCTGATATTTTTGACCCCTTAGACCAAAAATGTGACATTTGACTTTCTCTGCTATAACCTAGGAAGGGTACATCCTGTCAAACTAATAACTACTAGTATACATCATCAGATCGAGCACACGAAAGAGCTTGGAAGTTGGAAGTAGTACTACTGTCGCCGTAAAAAGCGGTGGTATATTTTTCAATTTGCTTGCAATGCAAGGATAACAATAAACAAAAAGTCATTAAATAAAAACATAATTATATCATAGGCGATTAGGCGTAGATCACGGGGTGATAAATCCCCCCAAATATTTTGCCTAGGGAATGGTCCATACAATCATCCCCCCAATGTTGACACCTGTTCTGATCAAATTAACCTCATATTTGACCATTTTAGCCCCCAAAGTGCACATTTCTTCGCACTACTCAAATTTATTCCATTTTTGCACCATATTTCAACAGTTAAGCTTCAAAATGGCATGACATTTTTCACTATCCGGATATAAATTCCATTTACGGATTAGTGATTACCCAAATTTGAAAAAAAATTTAAGTTATTTATTTTTTTCGGGTTTGTAATGGCCCTGGACCTAGAGCTGAATGCTAGGATAATTCATTGTTGACTTATTCATTCATTGAATTTGTATCAATTTTGAAATCATTAATAGCGTATGACATATGAGTACAAATTTATTCAAATGGCATAGACCTACATTTTTTTTTTTTTTTTGAATAAGTCAGCCATGAAAATTGAATGATCCTAGCATTTAATTGGCTCTAGGTCCAGGGACACTACAAAGCCGAAAAAATAAATAACTTAAAAAAATATGTTTGATACGGGTACCAGGTTACCCGCCGAAATTCACCTCGGGTACCCAAATACGTCAATACCCGATAGGTCACAGCCTTAAATTTTATTGTATTTGGTTTATTTTAAGGAGATAAGATTCATTCATTCATTCATTCCGTTTACTGTTCAAATGAGTGATTCCCAGGCCTCCCTCAAGTAACTCCATGACACATCATACAGTGCTACAGACAAACTTGAGCAGAAAATATGACACAGGCATGCTTGTCTTCACAACCCCCCCCCCAAAAAAAAAAACATAAATAAATATATTACCTGTTGCATGTATTCTTTCTCTGCTTCTGTTTTGAACAGAAGTCATCATCCTTGATTTAAAGTATAGCAAGAAGTCCCTGCAGATGTTCATTCTCAACAGCTCAACTGAGATACAATGTACTGTCATCATGCTGGTTCTGGTTGACCATGATTATGCCTGTCGTTGATGATACTGTTACCTGTATTCATGAAATTTACAGGAAATTGAATATTAGATACATGATGGAAGTACACTCTGCACTGAGTCCCTTTCAACAAAGAAAACAAGCTAAGGCACTGTTCACAAATACTTGTAAGGGGGGCCTGATGCAAAAAGGGGGCCCTGAAAATTGTTCACCCTCCTAAGGGGGGGCCCTGAAAAAAATTACCACAAATTTTCCTGGAAAAATCTAGTTTATATGCTTTTCTATGGGGTTGACCCATAATTTTCATGTCAAAAAAAAGGGGGGGCCTGAAATTTTTGAGGTCTGTAAAGGGGGGGGGGCCCAAAAAATTTTCATGATGACATTTTTTTGCATCAGGCCCCCCCTTACAAGTGTTTGTGAACGGTCCCTAAAGATCGTCCAATTCACAAGATTTTTATCCCACAAAAAAAATACTGTGCAAATGTTGCTATCCGAGCCTTTAAGTGCATGAACTTACTTATTATTTTACACCCTGTATAGTGTAACCTGTAACAAAATTAGATTTCTTTTGAGTTGTTTCATTCAATACAAGTACTAAATAGCAAATGCAATAAATTATTAATTTCAAGTAAAACCAGGGTTTTTCATGATATCACACTATATTTTTCCTTACACACCCTGAATACCAACTTCCATTTTGCACAGTTGCATTGCTTGGAACATAAGCTTTCCAAATATGTATACTTTTGCTGTAATTGGGTCTATAGTTTTAAAGATTTCAATAACTTTTTCTCATAAAATGAAATGAAACAAAAATAGGAGTATCAAAATTTAGTGAGGCCAAAGTAAATTGTTTGGTTGCCCTTTTTTATGATTTTTTTGACAATTCAGCATTTTTTGACCATTTTTGGTGCAAATTTCTCGAAGTTGGTCGAAATTTAAAAAAAATAAAAAAACGGCTCCTAGATATTTGTATCTAGTTTTAAAAATTAATAAAACAAGAGTCTGAGGGCAACCTAACATTTTTTTTGCCTGATGAATCAAAAATTATGCACCTCAAGACACATGGCAGTGATTGACATATGTGCATATTTGGAATCGCACATGAATTTAAACTCACTGAGTGTACATGCCCGCATTCAGGTGTGACTTGTCGGCACGCTTGCGCCCTAACCGCACAAAGCATTGACAATTGACATCACTACCAAACTTGAGGTGAACCAAATTTTACTATGCTGAGACTAGAGCTTGTCTGTGCATACAGACCATGTAGTTGTAGAGACTGTCTATTTTAGTGCATAGACTGTAGACAATGGTAGAGCTAAGTTCTATGCAGTGTATGGCCATTACTAGCAAATCTCAATTGATTATCATGGCCCCTGATCCTGATCATGGTTCTTTCGGTACTAGTACTAATAGTAGCGATACTACCCAACACTTCAGGTAAAGCCAAACGAACAGGAATGGTTGTGCACATGCAGTTGCTTTAAGGGGGGTTGCTTTAAGGGGATAGGCCCCCGGATAGGCCTATGTATATTATAGGGGCAAGGACTACACCTACTGTACTGAAAATTAAGCAAGTAGTTATTGATTTATTAATCAAATATTGGTTTTCCCTGTGCTGAAATAAAATTTCCATTGCAGTAGTTGTAGTCCTTGCCCCTATAATATAGGCCTACATATCTTACTTGTCCCCAATGCGCTATAATTTTTGAGAAAAATGCAAAAAATAGGCACAAAATTGGGCAGGGGTGTAGTACCCCCCTTAAAGCAATGTGTGATTTGCATCAAAATAGATTCCTATATCTAAATGTCAGTTTTCATTGAATAGCTACTGATCACATTGACCCTTTTAATTTCGAGCCAAACAAATGAGGTAAAAAAGCGGAGAGAGCGCAAATGAGGTAAAAGCGCCTACAGTGCGTGAATTTAGCTCACCCTATAATTATCATCATTAATATATCGGGAGCTTCACACAGCTGATGGGATTCAAACAAGACATATTAAAGACAAATAGCAGGGCTTGCCGTTTAGATTTTAAAGGCCAGTGGTTAATCACTCGCTAGCACGAAGCTAGGGAGTGGTCGAATTTTCACAAATACCACTTGGGTATAAAAATAAAATAGAGCTTCTGTCTTAATACGGTATTTATGTATTTATGTTGAAAGCGCGCTCAAATTTGTGACTTTTTCCGCTTAAAAGGGCACAGACTCGATTTAATGCTGAAATGGCTGATTCGATGGCTGATTTTGAGAGATTTGCAGCGAGTGATATTTAGTGTCTATGGCGAGTGGAAAATCGCTCACTAGAAATCGAGTTTGGGCAAGGGCGGCCTGAATAGCGATATACACACAGTTTATGCGTCAAGTTGACGTACAGCGCCTACAATAATGTATAATCTTGCCAATCGTATTATTTATATCATGATTATTGATGGAGCTACACGCAGCTGATAGGATGTACAAACAAGACGTTCTAGTCTACCAAGGTATATGCATACAGTTTATACAGTACGTCACTTATTCAATGATTCAATATACACACGCAGGAGACGTATTTATTCAGTACTCGATCGATGAGCTCAGAATAAAAACAGGGCGACCCGGTTTAAATAAATGATAAATTTTAATGTAATTAAAGCACTCAAGTTCAGGCTTTATAGTCGTTCACAGGGCATGTACACCAATGGCCATTACAATGGTGCAAAAAGTAGACCTACTGAGTGCTGTACTACCATACATAATGCATGGTATGCCAGGCGGCTTGGCCCTGGGCCCATGCATGCCAGGATCTGTGATGCATAGATGCCAGCCACTATACCATGACTACTTGTAGAATAGTGAATGCCGTCGATTTCGCCGCGCATGGCTGGTGGCATTTCCATTATCATGTTATATTTATCACTTATTTATTTGTAAGCTTACATATCAAGTCGGGATGCACTGATGTATTGCATGATTGTACTGACATTTGTCAGTGTCCCTAAATAATTTCATGATTTTATTCAGTTCGGTGAAATTTACTCAGTTGATTATTTGTATGTATCAGTCCCCCAGTGAATTAATCTGGAATATACATGATTATTACTCACAAAATTAAGAAAACATCATCCGAATCTCCGGTTGTTCACGATCGCATCTCACATGTAAACAAAGTGAAACTCCCACCTGCTCCCATTTCCGGCAAGAAATTGTAAAAATCGCGGGTGAAAGTGCGTTCGAATTTCCAGGTCACGCAAATCACACAAATTATTGAGAGGTCATCGGTGTGACATTGTCGTCAGAATTGAAAGGTGATAATGCGGGTCTCTGATTGGTCAATCGGCGAGTGTTGCACACCCCTTCTCTATTTAATATGCGGAAATAAACACTACTTATGAATAATATATCATTTATCGATCATGAATATGCATGTTATCATGATCCGATTGCATCGTATCGTGTTTTGGGCGTTTACTACGTGTATATAGTGTCGCGAAAATCAGAAAAGTGGTGGCGTTTCGGAAGGATATTTTTCTCAGGGGAGAGGGCAAGTAAATGAATACCATTTTAAAACGATCATTTACGGTGGAATTAACAATATTTTGTTGTGTCTTTTAATTATAAATTTATTAAAACACCAGAAAGAGTAAAAAAATCAGACAGATTCACACATAATATATGTTAAAAACGTATTTTATTTCACACATTGTACAAATATCACAAACAATACAGGAATGCCTACAGCTCTTGGTCCATTAACCGTCATGCAATACTCATCACTCAAAATCTGACCTCAAGTTGAGGAGTATCGAATTTTTTTACCCCACACATTCATAGGTTATTCTATGAATGGATGATATACAAACATATCGGGGTTAAGGGGAACATGAGCTTGTTTGATATCCTACATGATGTAGTCATGTCTACAGTAGAATTCACCACGACCTTTGCAGGACTTAAACCCCATTAAAAGCTATTAAACCTTGATGAAGCCGACCATCAATTGAAAATTTTGAACTTTCATATTTAAGTTTTTCCCCAAAACATCTTAATTGTTTTTGGTGTTTGGGGGAAAATCTATATCTTCAATACAAAAGGTCAAAATTTTCATATGATGGACGGCTTTTCATCCCAGCTACATACACTTTAAGTACATATCTTTAGATTTATACAATTTACTTCGAGGACTGTTAAAATTCACAAATATCAATTTTTAATCATTTGCCATAAAATTTGTATTATATCGCGAATTTCAAAAAGGTGTGTGACCCACCCCTTAATGAGCGTGTTATGCAGTGGTCCAGTTAAACTATTTTGTATGGAAAATTTCTTTAACAGGCCCCGTAAAAGTTGTGCTCGGTATGAGATTTTATAAAGCGTTTGCTACTGAATTATACCGGGACAAAACCCGATGAACTGGAGCCCATGCTTTTTAATTCTAAAAGATTTTACCCGTCTTTTCATGAATTTGGTTATTTATAAATGATGTGTTTTAAGTTGCATGTAAATGTTGACCTGTTCATGTTATATTTTTTATTTTTTCCAGACTTGCAAGAAGAATTTCTCACGGGTATGTAACAAGACTTATGAAAATAGTTTGTACCAAACAGAAACCGTTATCATGGCAGGTGATAAGATTGGACATAAAAGGGTTCATGCCAAAGAGAAAACATACCAATGCCAGTATTGCAACAAGACCTTCTCACGGGCAAGTAACAAGACTGTACATGAAAGGGTTCATACCAAAGAGAAACCATATCGATGCCAGTATTGCAACAAAACTTTCTCACGCGCGAGTGTCAAGACTAAACATGAAGGGGTTCATACAAAAGAGAAACCATATCAATGCCAGTATTGTAACAAGAGTTTCATGCGGGCAGATCAAAAGACAAGTCATGAAAGGGTTCATACCAAGGAGAAACCATACCGATGCCAGTATTGCAACAAGACCTTCTCACATGCAAGTACCAAGACTGTACATGAAAGAATTCATAGCAAAGAGAAGCCATATCGATGTCAGTATTGCAACAAGACTTTCTCAGAGGCCGGTCACAGGACTATACATGAAAGGGTTCATACCAAAGAGAAACCATATCGATGTCAGTATTGCAACAAGTCTTTTTCACACGCGAGTGCCAAGACTGTACATGAAAGGGTTCACACCAAAGAGAAAACATATCGATGCCAGTATTGTAACAAGAATTTCTTACACGCGAGTGCCAAAACTGTACATGAAAGGGTTCATACCAAAGAGAAACCATATCGATGCCAGTATTGTAACAAGAGTTTCTCACAGGCATATGGAAAGACTAGACATGAAAAGATTCATACATTAGAGAAACCATATCGATGCCAGTATTGTAACACAAATTTCTCACATGCGAGTGAAAAGACTGTACATGAAAGGGTTCATACCAAAGAGAAACCATATCGATGCCAGTATTGTTACAAGAGTTTCTCAAACGCGAGTGCCAAGACTGTACATGAAAGGGTTCATACCAAAGAGAAAACATATCGATGCCAGTATTGCAACAAGACCTTTTCACAGGCAGGTCACAAGACCGTACATGAAAGAATTCATACCAAAGAGAAACCATATCGATGCCAGTATTGCAACAAGACCTTTTCACAGGCAAGTGCCAAGACTGCACATGAAAGGGTTCATACCAAAGAGAAACCATATCGATGCCAGTATTGCAACAAAACTTTCTCACGCGCAAGTGTCAAGACTATACATGAAGGGGTTCATACCAAAGACAAACCATACCAATGCCAGTATTGTAACAAGAGTTTCTTGCGGGCAGATCAAAAGACAAGTCATGAAAGGGTTCATACCAAGGAGAAACCATACCGATGCCAGTATTGCCACAAGAGGTTTTCAGTGGCAAGTCACAAGACTAGACATGAAAGAATTCATACCTAAGATAAAGAAGCCATATTGATGTCAGTATTGTACTAAGAGTTTCTCACAGACAGGTGGAAACTAGAAGGATTAGATTACACATGAAATGGATCATACTAACGAGAAACAAGACTTTCACCGCAATATGGAATACTAAATGGCATAAAAGAATTCCAAATATAAACCATATCCCTGCTAAAGTTGCAAGTTGGTTTTTCAACTTATACCTTAATTAATACCTATACATACACACATGTTGCATTTATTATTTACAACCATGTATGTATAATGACGTACTTGATTGTGTAGTTATTCATGATAAAGAGGGTTATAATCAGGGGCGTAGCAAGAGCATCGGGGGCCCATGGACAAGGAGCAGTACGGGCCCTTTTAACCATGCGGGATTTAGCCTACCTTATGGGGCCCTGGGCCAGGCCAAAATTTGGAGGCCCCGAACTCGTTATTGGGGTTTAAAGAAAGATGCATAGGGCAATTTGGGGGGCCCTGGACCCGGGCCCATCTGGCCCAATGGTATAAAAAATCCGGCCCTGCTCTCCATTATCAGCCCTTATTTAATTTTTTGCTTTTGTGCTCAGGGGCCCTGAACCCTCAGGGCCCATGGACTTCGTCCACCCTGTCCCCCCGCTTGCTACGCGCCTGGTTATAATGATTGGTCAAAGCACACAATTAGTGACCCATCAAATACAAAATCGTTTAATGTTATACGAGGGTCAGTCAATAAGTTCTACCTCTGCTTTTATAACTTTGGTTCTGTAAAAGGTAGCTTCTTCAAACTCAGCATTGGAATGTCACCTACAAATGAGAGCAAATGTATATTGATACCTTTTCCAGATTTTTGTAGGTAACCTCAGAAGCAAAATAAGATTTGATACATGAAAATATGTGTGTATCCCTCCTATGCGTTTAGCTGGAAATGCAAGTGTTATGGTTATGCTATCAGCTTGGAACTGACACAACATCAAATGTGTAACCAGTTGACCCATACTAAAATGGCATATTAACTTTTAAAGTTATACCAACATCCAATTTTGACTGTTATGTCTGGTGGTCTCTCAGAACATGAGAATCTGCATGGGGACCATCTGTAGGGAACGACCTTTAAGTTCGGTCTCAGAGCTGAAAGTTTAAAATAAAGACACCCAATCACCTGTTGTCACTTGCTATTTTTAAATTAGTATCTATCCTTGGTGTTCAATTACAAAGTGTCATTTCCAGAGTAGGTTTTTAAAGCTTCCAGTCTTTCTTTAGAGCATTTTTAAGAAAAACATTACAATTTGATTACAGTTCTTATCTGCTGCTATCTCTTTGCTATAAAGCGATGGTGATTTTTTTTTCATTTATATAATTCTAAATATTAGTCTTTATGTTAGCTTCAATTTAAGCCAACTGAAGTGACCGAATCGTATTTTAGGATCACTTAACTTTGGTCTACTTGTGGTCTTCTTTGTAGATATATGTGAAGATTTTCACCATTTCCGCGAGTCCGAATCCTGATTTGATTTTTACTTCGCCTACAACACAGGGAAAAAGATATTAAAATCAAATTTACTCACAAGCTAGATAAGAAGACCCCAAGTTACAATCATGTAAAATATGAAAGGGCTACTAAATGCAGAAGCTGCGATTTGAGGGTGGAGGTAAAACTTTTTGAATGACCCTCGTATAAAGGGTATAAAACGTTTTAAAAACAATTCAGAAAACATTCGTGAAAACTTGATGCAAGTGTTGCAAATTTTGCAAATATTTGCTAAAAAATATTTTGCAATAACATTTTGACAACATTTAAAAAATGTTATTGTAGTGTTTTTTTCATAGAAACCGTTTTAAAAACGTTTGCATGGCCTTTATATCATACACGAGATAAAAAATGTTATCAAAACCAAAACACATTTATAACCTGTTTATAACGTTTTAAAAACATTTTTGTGTTTGCTGGGGATAGAGTTATAATGAAACAAAACTCTCCTTTTTTCATTATTTGAATTTTGTGTTTGTTTCATATAGTAAAAGTATAACTAGTATTCCTAGATGGAAGTTCTTATTATTGCCTTGCTTGTTCAGTGTCGTCGGTTTTTATACTTTCATTACATAATGGACTAATAACTGTATGAAAATGATTGTTTTCCGACTGTTTCATTTTGGGGGGAATTGTTTTTGCTGGAATTTGTTGGCAATTTTGTTTCAATATTCAAATTATTAAGAATGTTGGGTTTAATTAGCAATATGAGCAAAGCATCTTAAATTTTGTTTAATTAATTTAGTACTTTTAAAGGAAAGTCTTCTTTTTACAATTAAGCTTATCACAAAACTGGCTTGGTGGTGTATTCCACTAGTTATAATAATGGTGAGATCAATTTGCTTTCCAATCAAATCGTTATTAATTCGGCAGAGTGACGGATCGAGAATTTTGAGTAAATTGAGTTATTATATGCTTGTGATTATGTTTCAGGTGATCTTTTATTTCCACCAAAAGTTAATGGTAGGCCTAAATCTTACTCCCTGACGTAGATATTGAAATTTTGATTTGGACGAATCGCGCTTAAGGGATCTAAAATGAGCATTTATTGCGTTTCGACAGTATTTTTTGAGGACATGAGAGCACCTCAGACGTATCAATTGCATTCTGAATACGAAGCATGTCTTTCTGATATCAAATAATTTTCATTTTTGAAAATCACAATATAATACAAATTTTATGACAAATTATAAAATATAATATTTTTCAAATTTTTGATATATAACAGTCCTCGAAGTAAATTATATAAATCTAATGATATATTCTTAAAGTGTATGTAGCTGGGAGGAAAAGCCGACGGTCAATTGAAAATTTTGACCTTTCATATTGAAGATATGGATTTTTTCCCAAAAGACCTTTTTTTTTGTGGTGTTTTGGGAAAAAAATCCATATCTCCAATACGAAAGTTCAAAATTTTCAATTGATCGTCGGCTTTTCATCCCACCTACATACACTTTAAGTATAAATCATCAGATTTGTAAAGTTTACTTCGAGTACTGTTAAATATCAAAAATATCAATTTTAATGATTTGCCATAAAATGTGTATTAAATTGCGAATTTCAAAAATCAAAATTATTTGATATCAGAAGGACATTCTTCGTATTCAGAATGCAATTCGATATGTCTGATGTGTTCTGATGTCCCAAAATAAATACTGTCCAAACGTTCATACCCCAGCCCTTAAGTGTGATTAATGAATTTGACCAAAAGACGAATCGTATACTTAGCTGTACAAATCGGGTTGATCTATAGCATTGTATAACTGGAAACCCCAAATTTTCTATATTAAATGTCCTATACTATTATATTTGATACCAATGGATAGCTATAGGTATCTTCTACCCAGTGATACCAATAGAAGTACAAACATTCCCCACAAGATATCGCTATGGCTTAATAATGTGAGTGCGCCTTCGTGAAATCCAAACAATTATACGCAAAATGTAGACCAATATTGTTATTTCTGCTTTAAAATCCTGAAGTTTTTACTAAATACATATATTACAGGGATAACTATTCATAACTTTTATAGCAAATTTAGAGTCTACAGCCTTAGAACAACGAGTAACTTCTACAAAAAAGCACAAAATCATTCGTGATAATGGTTTACACGTAGTTGAATACCTCGTACACAACTATTTGCGCAGCGGTAGGGACATTTTGGATTTAGCATAAAGCCGAATAGCTGTAAATACCCGTTTGGAGAGATGATATCGATTGTTTCAGGACATACAATTATTGCAAATAACTCGTCCTCATTCATTTCTATACATTTCAAATGAGTGGTCAAGAATGTTCCTAATTTTTAGAAGGACCGATGTAATGGTACCAAGATTTTCAAACGCCGTTTACTCAGAACAGCAATTTTGTGTATTTGGCACTCTGCCGTGTTCATAACGAAATGATCAAGAATCAATAATTTTTTTAAACGTGTTAACAGCTCCAGAATTATATTTCAGTATATTGCTTAAAGTTTAACAAACCATGAAAGTACATGTCTCTTTAATATTACTTGCATTAACAAACTAAGACAAATAAGCCAAATCGGCATTGGAAGTTTGCAAAGCATTGTGGGACAGTTTTTGCAGTTTTGGGACACTTTGTCCTTTGACCTATTGGGAAAATTCAGAAATAATTGGGTTTTTGTAAGTACAAAATATAATCTAAAATGTTTTACAATAATCAAAAAAAATATAAAAAATATTATTATTTTATAAAATAATTATTAAGTATTTTTAATGATAACATTATGACAATAATAAGTAAATTAATAATAATTGCGTCAATTTCCCCGATATGTCAAGAGGTCAAAGTGGCCCAAAACTGCTCTCAAAAACCGGAACTTAGAATGGCGATTTGGCTTATATGTGATGTGATCAAGCAAAATCAGTTGGAACTCGGAAATATTGATTTTGAGATGTAGCCAAACAAGGAAGTATTTCCTTTTGTTTTCCCTTGTTTTGGAAACTCTTTGATTGCTCATATCTTTGGAACTGGCTGTTTAATTTCAATGGGGTTTTCTGCAAAATCCAGCTTTGTAAATGTTTTTTACTATCCTATAAGAAACTGAACATTTATTATTGCCGAGTTCCGACTGATTTTGCTTGATCGCATCACATATTATGACCACAAAAAGTACAGGTTGTTTTGCTTGGTATGTCGTGTAATAAATCTTGCCAGCAGTGAACAAATAATTGTGTGCTGTCTGTGAAATTCGCGCTGTCGCCTTCATTAAGTGTAATATCTAAAACAATCAACGGCAAATTCAAACAAATTAACAAATCAAGTAAAACTTCAAAATGCTTCTTTTCCTACAGATTCTATGGTACAGAGATGCGACTGACACACATACATTGACATTAGTTGGTGTCTATGGGGTCCTCACAGATTTTGAGTTCAAGGTCATACAGGGGACAAGAAGGGTTGATTACTGAAAATCACTTTAAAATTCAATATTTTCTGCATATTAAGTGCTGTGATCATAAGAATAATGCCAAAAGGGCTCTAGCATTATGTTCATATGGTCGAATCCAACCAAACGTGTCCACGGGCCAAAAATAAAAGTCCAAAATAAAAATGTCCCCACAATTTTTTCCTTTTGCCCATTAATTGATGGCATGTTGGCCTTATAGGAACCAAAAGTGCCATCACTAATCTTGAAAAATAAATCCAGGACGTGTGATAGTAAATGTGACATCAAAACCCAAAGTTACCTACGAATACCACTAGGATGCTTTCACTATCGCAATACTAATCAACCTAAAACAAATGGAATATTCCCTTTAACGCTTTTTTCGTGTAATGTAGACCACAGGGTGTCAGGAAAATGCTAGCTCAACCAGAAAAAAAATTTGTTTTTATTTTTATAACGCGATCAATATGGTCTTAGTCAATTTATGCTAGTTTATTTTTGAAAATGAAGTTTAGATCAGTTTCTGTATTTTATTTATCAAATGAGTATGAATCAATTTACATATTGTATAAGAACGAGTGGGATATCTGTTTTCAGGAATACTAGGAATTTATACGCATACACCTAACGCTTTATAAAATTATAGGTGAAGAAACCCGGGTATTCGTAGGTAACATAAGCGATTTAACAATATCTATATTAAGTTTAGAGGTTCAAATTTTGCTTTTATGATAATGAATGAATAAAATGGTAGTTTTTAGATCTCTTTCAGATGGTACGTCCAAATGAATAAATACTATTACCTTAGATCAAAAATTGTTGATGCTTTTAGCAAGATTTTGAACACTTCATTTTGATATACAAGTAGTTAAACAGCAAATTTACATAATAAATAATTGTTGAATGAATCCGTATATGGGTAATAATATTGTCGGGGGTACCGCTTAAAGTTTTTTCATTTTTTCATTGGTAGGGACACTTCATTACATATGTCATGTATTATGCTGTATTCGTAAGTAACATTTCAGTATTTGTAGGTAAGAATTAGACTTTTGGTGGATATCGCAATCAAATCTTCATTTTATAAAGCACTTTGAATGTATTATTTTCTTTATGTGCGTTTATTGATACTTGAGACCCTATCATGTATTTATAATGTCGGTTCACAGTGGTTGAAAGAGGATTGAAGTAAGAAACAAAGGCACTAAAGTGACTTTATTTTGCTTAATTGCACACAAATCGCTTAAAACCGGTATTGCAGACTTGTGAAGTCCATCTTGGAGTCAGTTACGTCTTGTGGCCTTTTGTTTGAGGGCAACTATAATTAGCTTTATACTAGGGTCCACCACTGTGTTGTCTAGATCATGAAACAATGAGAAAAGTGGTTTTGTCCATGGTATTCGTAGGTAACCTTAACGAAAATGTCAAAAGTTACCTTCGAATAAATCAATTTGGACACAAATTACTCAGAAACCAGAAGGTCGGTAAAATGAAGCACACATGACAGCTGACAAATCCAAGTATTTATCCCCTTCTAATCTTCTTCGAATCTGATTTTTCTTTCAGATGAGCAGACCGTCGTATACTTTCATTGACATATGATTTGATAGCGAACGTACAGGCCTTCTTTATGTACCGATATGGGCATTGGCATGAATGGCGGTGTTTCGCAAAAGGGTCATGATGTCAAATTGTATTTGTAGGCAACATTCAGCTACCGAAAGCTACCTACGAATACTTACTTATTTTGTTAATATCTCAGAAATGGTTAAATGCAGGCTATTGAAACTTGGTAGTATTAAAGAGTGCATTACAATCAGTGTTGTAGGTCTCGAGACCAGGTCTCGGTCTCGAGACCTTTTTTGTAGTGTCTCGGTCTCGGATGTCAAGGTCTCGGTCTCGGAACTCAAAAGTCTCGGTCTCGGACCTCAAAAGTCTCGGTCTCGAACGTTTTTTTGTTCGAGACCTGTCGAGACCTGAAAAAAAGATATGATTTTCTGTTTTTGTTCATTATTTATTCCTTACCCTAAATTTCAATGAATGTTGAAGAAATTGTTAAGAATAAAGATACAGAAATCATTTTATAAGGTTATAAAAAGTTATAAATGAATCATAAGTGAGCTTGTTCGGATGTGAGCTTCCAATTTCAGTTCATGATTAAACATAGGTGGGCAGGTGGTGGAAGTGAGGATCCCACTTAACTTTTGCAAGGGGAACATTCTCCACAAAAGCAAAATAGATGAACAAATAGTTGCCCTGTGCAGTGTGCATCTTCTTTTCAACACGAAAAACAAGTGTGTTTTTGTCCCAAATATGGTAAAATTGCTCAATTTTGCGCGCTTCGCGCACTGTTGTTTCCTGCCCTTCACACACTAGCCTAATTTTGCCTCCACTATCGCTAACATTTTTGAAATTTTCCCAAAATTTGGAGAAAAAATTGCAAAAATTAAGACAAAAGTGTTAACTGCAGGTCCAACTTTCTTGAACAGTTAGTACAATGATGGGTTCCCTTTTAAATTCTCAGCGGCACACCCCTACCCAAACCAAACTTGAGTATCCCCGGGGATTAAACCAAGGTCTCGGGTCTCGGAACTTAGAGGTCTCGGTCTCGGACGGGCAGGTCTTGGTCTCGGTCTCGGACATAGAGGTCTTGACTACAACACTGATATTTACAATGCACCTATTGCTTAAAAATAATTTACTATTCTTTCAATTTGTGGAAATGACAGAGCTTTTAACATGTATTCGGAGGTAATGCATATTTTTTACCAAACCTACCTTTGTGCCATTTAGAATTTCTGGCAGCTAAACACAATAATAAAGATGTCCGAATGCAATGCATTTCAGTATTGGACATATCAAAGCTTGTATCAATCGCGCATTTATTAGTGATTTCCATTTTTTAAAGATATATCTAGTGCTATGAAAAATTGTAATGTAAAAAAATACCATTCAAAAAATTATCACAAAAAATTCATAATTATGTACAAATATGTGAAAAATTAAACAGGCAATCTTTGAATACACACCTTTCAGGAAATCAATTTAGATTCAATCCAATGACTGCTTTTCATAACTGATTTAGATGTTTTTAAAAATACTCTAAGAAATATTTTGAATAAATGGGTAAAAATAGCATGTTTTTGGGTCTCTATGTCTAAGTTTTTCACAGAAGGGGGTCTTATTATATATGGCGCGAAGCGTATGATCAAGGCGAATAACCACAAGACAAAAACGAAAGCCAATTGATTAATACTTTAAAGTTATGGCCCTGAACATGCCGTGTACACTTTTGGTTGGATTCGACCATATACGATTGTAATCAGATTTGGCTTAAACATGGAGGAGGGGTCAAAAAAAGGGGTAAAATTCTAAAGTTTGTCCAATTGAAATGAAAATTAGTATATGTGATCTTGATATGATTCAAAATATATTGGAGGTCATTTCAAGGTCACCAGAGGTCAACCAAAGGTCAAAAGGGGTACAATTCTAAAGTTTGTCCAATTTAGATGAAAATTAGTATAATGTGATCTTGATATGATTCAAAATATATTGGAGGTCATTTAAAGGTCACCAGAGGTTAACCAAAGGTTAAAAGGGGTCGAATCAAAGTTTGTTCAATTTGAATGAAAATTAGTATGTTATGTGGATATGATGCAAAACGTGGTGAAGGTCATTTCTAGGTCATCAGAGGTCATTTCAAGGTCACGGCTAGACTTCGCAGCCTTACTAAGGATGCAATATATCTAGTTTACATTGCAACTAAAATCAAGTTTAAAATTTTCTTGAAAATGACTTGTGTCAAGATCAATCATATTTATATTAAAACAGGCTGTACGATATAGCGGAAAAAGAACAAAGTATAAACCCTATGCAATAAACCAACCGGAATGGTATAACAGTTGAAATGGTTGAAGGACAGTCTAAGATGACAGAGGGACACGCACATCGTCCACGCCAGGTAAATAATTATTTTGTACAGGCTGTAGACGACCCAATAGAAATACAACCTGTAGCAAGGCACGTGTCTTTGTAAATTAAAAACCAATCGCTAATTAATAGCTCAGCGATGTAATTAATTCAGCTAGTTTTTCAAAATATCCAGGCAAGGACGTCGAGTGTCTCAATGAGCGTGTTTATAGTGGGAGCAGATGTGCGGTACATTGCGGTACAATTTCTACCCGGTTAGAGATTATCCGGATACTTGCCCACTATAAACACTAGCAGTATATGTATGTACGGTACATCGATATCCTTCTCAACCGAAGGATATTGTGGCGAGATATTCCCACTATAAACACACCAGTATAAATTGTGTGCGGTATTACCGGAAGTAGGAGCTTCTTCATGATGCGTAGAATGCGCGCAGGACATTCGGAACGATGTTCACCCCCAAGAGTTATCAAAACAGAAGCTACATGTTCACCGCCATGATCATATTGTTAAATGGGCTGTTTATAGCTCGCGCCACAATATTTACACATTCCCCGTGTGACCTCGGGGTCATTGCAAATGTACGATAATGTTAGTTGGTATATAATTTGTGCGGTAACTGTGTCTCTATGAGCGTGTTTATAGTGAGACAATCTTTCCGTTATTTAGCTAAACTACCGCGTAGTCTAGATGTGCAATGGTTAGTAAAACATAAACAAATATAGACTGCGTGGCAGTCCAGCTAAATACCGCATAAGCTGGCTCACTATAAACACGCTCACTATAAACAGCAAGGGTATCGGTATATACACAAGGATTATCGTATTAAAAACATCGGTAGATGTTTTGCCACAAGTTTAAAAAAATAACGATTAGTTCATGAAAAAGAAGAAGTGAAATTTAGCAAAACGCGACGAGGTTTATTTGCCCGTAAGAGAGCTCTATTGTTCCGCTATTGTATCCGCTATTGTATCCACTATTGTATTCTATTCATAAAAGCTACTGCAAGAATCGCGGCAATCCCTGATATTGCTGGTGTCTACCGCCGGCGTTTCGCATTTATTAAGAATCAAAATTATCCCATACTCTTACATTTATAGTCTTATTCTCGCCTTTTATATAATATTCAGAAATTGCAATTCTGAAAACTACTAACTTTTCAAGTGAAAATATATATTCCATCGAAAATATATCAGACTTAATTGTATACATAGAAATCTATTATACCCAACCCATAAGTGCCCAATGCACCCAAATATCCCCGCAAATATCTCATACACGATTTTATTCATTCATTTTGGGCTTTAAACACTCAGAAGTCGTCCAAAATGGCAACATCATCAGCATGATCAAACCCTCTGACTTGTTCACAAGTTGATGCTTTACAAATTACCCTCACTTGACCAAACACGCATAATACATGATCGAAACACCCAGCAGAGTTTTACATAAGATTATGTGGCTTGTCTTAACGATTCAAAAGATGCCACTTTCTTACCCACTGACACTAGCTAATTTGCATGGCAGAAATCTATAGTGCGGACACTCTTCAGTCGCAAACCAACAAAATTCGTGCTATTTTGGCGTTCTTGCAAAAGAAATCTCGTGAATAGAGTGCCCTCTCAACAATATCCCTAGATGTTTGCCAATAATGACACACTCTAGAAACGCCAACATAAATCACCCAACAGCTTCATTTTAAGACTTATTTCAGTATCCAAATCAATAGGAACAGAAAGAGTATGGTCTACACATTCCAGGAAAATGTTTCATTTGTTTGTTCCAGCATTCTATATTTCCCTAAAATTATCACATTTTTGTCACCAAAATACTATGAAAATTATTCAACAAGCTACGCAGATATTATGTGTGATAAATCATACAGATTTTACCAAATTTTACATAACTTTAGTAAATATTGGAATAGCTTGAAGATTGTTTAGCCATTCTGAAGGGCAACATGAGTATATCCAACCCAGAAGTGCCCATTTATTTTCTAAATTGTTGTAATAGCGCCCAAATATCCCCACAAATACACGACTTTATTGATTCATTTTGGGCTAAATCAAAAGTCAGAAGTCGTTAAAAAGGGCAACATCCTCACCATTACTTGCTGCTTTACAAATTATCCTCGCTTGACCAAACACGCATAGTACGTTGATCGAAAAACCTAGCGAGGTTGTCTTAACAATGCAAAAGAGACGTACAGCGTACCCACTAACACTAGCTCATTTACAAAAACCTATTGAACAGTTACGTAGTCCATCGATAGTGCGGACACTCTTCACTCGAAAACCACCAAAATTCGTGCTATTTTGGCGTTGGAAAAGAAATCTCGTGAATAGAGTGCCCTCTCTACTATCTGCCTACATGTTTACACTCTAGAAATGCCGACTAAAATCATCCAACAACTTCATTTTAAGAATTATTTCAGTATAGAAATCAATAGGAACAGAAAGAGTATGGTCTACACATTCCAGGAAAATGTTTAATTTGTTTCTTCCGCCATTCTATATTTCCCTAAAATTATCACATTTTTTCTCCAAAATCCTATGTAAATGATTCTCCATGCTACGCAGAAATTATGTGCGATAAATCATATAAATTTGCCACAATTTTACATCACTTTAGACAGTATTGCAATATCTTGATGATTTTTAGGCATTTTGAACGGCAACTTGAGTATATTCAGAAATCAAATATCGCGCCAAGGGGATGACACTCTTATTCACGCATTCATTTACAACGCAAACTTGTATCGAATCCCGGTGGTTTGCGACCAATGAAATGTCCGCACCCCTGGATTTATTAATCCCTGGTATGAATTATTTATTAGGTTTGTCAAGGCAATAACCACGATCCGTTTTGTAATAATATAAAAGCACTTGCAATAGAATCCCGATGAGTTCAATGAACTGCGCCCTGAAACCGATGGAGAAGTGCCCCATAAAGAAGCTATCCCATTGACCTCTATTAACAGGTCAGTGAGCTCTCCATACACAAATGAACAAGTACAATAGGACAAGGCCAGCACCTATTACCTGCTTAGTAACATGTTATTTTGAAGTCTTAGTAATCGTCTGTGCATATGAACTGCGCATTTATGATGCAAAATATTAGTTACAAATACTGGTATTATGATACACGGTATAGGTGATATATAAAACGACTAATAAAATCATGTCATCATGGCGTCATGTCAAAGGTTCATTATATCCCGTATGTTTGTCTAAATTCATATATATATTTGAAAACAATTTCTACACCCATTTAATATGTACTCAGGTGGAACCTTGCTTTTTTTAATTTTCATTTCTTTTATGTAACAAATTCAGGTTTTTCCATTACGCGGGGCCGCCGGGCAATACAAATTTAATGCTAACATTGAATGAACGCAGAATCAAGAATGGGCGTTTCTAGTACATACAGCGTCTGACTCTACCTGAGGACCTAGCCTAAGTCCCATGGGCTCCAAGAGTGGCTCTCCATATACACATGAACAAATACAATGACGGGTCGCCATTGCTCTCCATACACAAATGATCAAATACAATGGAGAGTCCGACTGCCATGCAAATGAGCCAAGTGCCCTCTCAAGGGTCTGCTCTGTGATATCACACTGATCAGACTGATCTTTATGTTATTACAGCGAGGCCCACATACAATGTTCAACACAAAGTGAACGATGTTATAACTTGGAGGGCTAACAAACCAACACCGCCAAATTCGACTGACGTGTGTACAACGTGGGATGCTATGAGGAAATTGAATACTCGTTGTCGGATCATGCATGTGTGTTTATGGTTCGGATAGCGGTTACTTAGCAACTCTCGTTCCGCCTTGGGTTTATTGAATACACTCTATATAAAGTCATCAATATGTCGTTTCCAGTCCTTGGCTGAACTATTTGGTTCAGCTATTAATTTTTGTGTCAGTTCCTGCAGAACTGACACCTTTAGTACAGGTTTGACGATCACGTGACAATTCGAATCATCATATCGAAATATCACGTGCTCTGTAAAAATACTATTCGTCAATTCAGCCCCAAACCAAATCGCCCACATGCCAATTCGAACCCTGTATATTGATGTACAAAAAAAGTTGGCCAAATTTAACTATTTCGTGATTTTCTCCATAACCGTTGTTTTTACACCAAATCTGTATATTTAGCTGAATTGATGTCTTGCCAATCGTTTTACTTTGTGCAATAACCCTCTATCTTTTAAACCAAATATCCTAAAGAGGAACCAGGAAGTGCCGAAAAATTACGTACTTTTACAAGGCAAAAAGCAACTTTTCTAGGCATTGTTGACATGGTGCCTTCGCTCAAAAAGGTTTCCTACTATAAAGACCTAACTTTTGAGATGGTTTGTATGTTTGAAGTTGCAAAATTAACAATAAGCTTAAAATCATGGCCCGGTTTACCGCCGAGTTTTGCAAGTCATCATCAACGACTTTGACGTCAGACACTTATCTCTGTCTTGATAATATCGACATGAACATAAGTCTTGATAGTAATACGCTGTTTTACTTAGCCTATATCTGGTGGCAGCAGCATTTTTATACAGTCACGTGATAATGGCGCCGGCGGATAATACACGGGGGTAAACGGTGTCCACATTTTTATTTTTTTTTTCCTTTCTTTCTTTTTCAGTTTTTTGTATTTTATCAGTACTTGGAGCTGGTGGGGGAGAGAAAGCATTAAAATACATTCAGGAAAAAATACAACTGAACCAAAGATGAAGGCTCCATTTCAAAATCAAAATTACAAAAAAAAAAAAAAACAAAAAAAACAACCAGACAATGAGCAGGTTCAAAGACCCACAGAAGGAAGATGACAAAACAGAGTCCTGACCCTATCCGAATCCTATTTTGACCTTTACACAAATAAACCACCAGCCCCCTTCTTCATCACATACAATATTTTTATAAAAACATCCAGCATGTCCAGTGTTAATTAAACAAAAATTAAACTGATATCGAATGATGAAATTCGCCATCTTCCTCCTGTGAAAAAAAATTTGAAGAATAGAAGGCTGACGTTGCGCCAAAACACGCACGCCTATGTAAGTGTATAATTAGTATTATTAATTAGGCCTATTTAATGATAAAATGAACTACAACTAAATGTTCTTGTCAGTGCTGCAGTGCAAAACTTCTCTTTAACATTACATTAAAATAATAGTTACATTGTAAATTGGAACTGACACCAATTTTTTTCAGGAATACTTGTTTAAATAATTCTGTTACCCCATAGCATTAAAAAACTAGTATTTTGATAATTAAAATAGCTGATTGGGGTGGTTACGGGTCGTTAAAACCACTAACCGCGAAATGAGGATATCGAACTAGTTTGCCCCCCAGGGCCAAAGAACCACAAACCGCGGCTTCAAAGAACAAAGAACCGCTAACCGCGAAATATGGATATCCAACTAGTTTGCCCCGCAGGGGCTACAAAGAACCGCTAACGGCGAAATATGGATATCCAACTAGTTTGCCCTCTGATCTTCAAAAACCACTCACCCCAAAAATATGGATATCCAACTAGTTTGCCCTTGCAGGGCTACAAAGCACCATTAACCGCGAAATATGGATATCCAACTAGTTCACCTCTCATGGCTACAAAGAACCACTTAGCGCGCAATATTTTTACCTCAAAAAAGAATTAATATCTACCAAAAACGTTTCAAAACGTAAAAGCGGCCAAAGTTTAAAAATCTTTCCTGTGTGGCTTTTCACCCTTTTTTAAACTTGGTCCCATTTATGAAAGTTTCTAAAGACCCATACGAAGTCATCTATAGGCTACTTGTTGGTTTTCTTAGTTGTCAGTGTTTATTTTGTAGAGCAAATGAATTAATGTTCGTGCGTAATTGAAGTTTTTTCCGTATAGACGTTATAATGTATTTTGTAGCAAATACTCACTTTGTTAAATTCTTCATCGTCATGTGCGATTCTGCGCCTTATGTACAGATGTAGGGCGTATATGTAGCAGGTTGACACACAGTCAATTTGCTAAGTATATATAATACTCTACTACTCTTTATGATCACGCAATATAATAAAACATAAATGTTTTTGATAATACATACGGTAGCCTACGTCATATTGCACCGCTTTCGAACAGTCTTAAACCTATAAGAGCACATTGTTGCATGTAAAAATTAGGACTCATTCTTCATGTTATTACTACTTTACTAAATGGGACCAAGTTTAAAAAAGGGTGAAAAGCCACACAGGAAAGATTTTTTAAACTTTGGCCGCTTTTTACGTTTTGAAACGTTTTTTGGTAGATACGGTATGCTCAAAATGCGGTATATTCACTATAAACACGCTCAATGTCTGTATAGAATTGAAAACTCAAGTGACAATAGGTATATTCCTCAAGCACAGATCCTGGGTTGCATTGAGATGAATTGAGCTAGTGACCGCCACTTGACTAAATGTATGGTGGTGTATATTCTTTTGATACTCAATTGATCATTATCTCAAATCCTTGAATATATCCCGTTATTTTTGGTATTATGTAAAACCTATTGATTGACTTGCAGTTGAATATATGTTTTGAAAGAATATGGTAAGCTCCTATCTGTGTCTTGAACTTCCAGTCTGTGCCTTGAAAACAAAAAACTGACAAAATCGAGTTTTCTTAACTTGGTACGTTGAAGATGCGTAATCAGCTTGCGCAGATCGTAAAAATGAGTCATTTCAGCAGATGTATTCATTCATTCATCATTTTATTTTCATATCAAATAAATACATAATTCCATACATCAAAATCAGACGATATTAAATTTACAAAAATGTTCAACTTTGTCAATAGCCAAAATTATCCCAAAAACACCACATTCCTCATTAGATTTGCAACATCAGAGGAGCTTTTGAGACAAACATTTGAATTAATGAAGCCTTAAAGGTGGGTGACCCGATTGACAGCCTCATCCCCCACTTAGTCCCCCATCAAAATACACATTTTGGTATCAGATGAAAGCTCATTATATTTTGCTCATTAACATATTGAAATTACGCGTTCCAAATAGGTATATTTCCCGAAGAAGTGGTATACCACGTTTGAGACTAATTCGATATCGATTTGTAACTCCTAATTTAAATAATTATGCTAATGAGAAAAATGGTATCTTTCATTTGATATCAATATAATTATTACATGATCATGATGATTATCATTACTAAAGACACTGTAGACTACCAGTATCATCGTATAAATGTCAGTAATTCCATAAATTAGTCACATTTACAAGAAACATTCCCGTGTTCTTTTTGCATGAATGCTTGAAAGGGACATTTTGTGTTATAGACGAATACAACGAGCCAAGTCATGGTCAGGATTTGGTCGGCCATATTTGGGTACCCGCATGCACCAAACAGGTATTGTGAGTACCCAATTGGGTGGATTAAACCCGCTTAAAATTCGATGTTAGGTTCTTTTGTGTTGTAAACTGTCATCATTCTTTTGTCTACGTGTTACACGGGTGATATAATACCCTTCAATGCCGCATCATCCCACATTTTAGGTGGGATAGTTGGGTACCCGTCGCGGCTAATGGCTGCCATTGAGGAGCAGGAATGCGTGAAATTGGATTCGTCTATACGTAAGTTTTAAAGAATTCGATTTTCCAAATATATCGGGTCACCTTCTCTTATTGTCAATTTATTTGAAGTCGCTGGTAACCAGTATTTCAAAAAAGGGTGTAGCTTTGAATTGATGTGATGGGATTCAGTTTTGACGAAATGGGTATTAAACGAAATGTTATTAGACCAAATGGCAAATCCCCCTTACAACTACTTAAAGTTTTAATGTGTGACATCCCAGTCAGATAAACCGTGTTACTTTATTATAATCATACAACACAAATATATTCAAGTATATAATGAAAATTCAAAAATGTAAAAAATATTTCGTGCTTTAAAATCTTATTTACGAGCATTTGTATATTAAAGTCGATCATATCGTTATGAATACGGCAGACGGCCGAATCCGGATTCGTCTTTTGGTAAATTTATTTTACGAATGCATTACATTTGAATTAGAGAACAAGGGATCAATGCTGTACATGATAGAGGGCAGCATATCATTTTTTTAACGGAGACCAGATGATAACAACATAAATAAGTAATCAAAAGAGGGCGGCATACAAGGTTAGCTGACGGTGCATCACAGTACGGTCACCGACGGCAACCGTTAAAAAATCGATATGCTGCCCTCTTTAGATATAGCATTGATCCCTTGTTCTCTAATTCAAATGTAATGCATTCGGAAAATAAATTTACCAAATGACGAATCCGGATTCGGCCGTCTGCCGTATTCATAACGATATCATAGAATATAAATTATGAATATTCAATAGGCCCTACTCTTAAAACATTTTGTAGATAAAATCTTTATTGATGAGCTGATATATGTGACGTGTCATGTCAAAAGGAGACACTTTTGGGCAGGTTATAAATTTTGAGGTTTTTACATATCTTAAATATAGAGATATTTTGTCCAGAACGCCGTTTTCCCCAATGAAATCGGACATTCCTAAGAGAAGATATTTAGTTCGTAAGTTATGATATTAAAAAATTGGAAATTGAGATATCGGCCTTTTAAAAATATTATTGACAATGTTGAGAACAGGAATTACCTTGCAAAAATGTCTCAAAAAATACAAGATGCCAATTATATTCCGGTCTGATACTATCAGACAATATTTTTAACATTAATAACATCACAAATTTGCAATAAACCCAAACTGTGAAAAAATCACCCCGGTCATATTTTTTGGCTATTTCTCCATTTACGATCCTGCCCAAAAGTGTCTCCTTTTGACATGACACGTCACATATTCAGGTATATCATGTGAGATAGCATCATCGTGCCGCCTCGTTGTTCCACTTACAATAATGCTATCTCCATGGAGACACGCCTGGGTCTCAAAACAATACGTTTTTCCTATAAATATAAATATATTGAAGTGAATATTAATAATTATAAAAAAAAGGCATTTTGTATATTGAAATCTTATGTACAAGCTACATGTATTATAATTTTAGCTAATTCCGTGAAAATTCAATTACGACAAGAAGTATAATTATAAGTTTCAAATTTTAACATGCTTATAGAAAAAAAAGAGTCATAAAAGAGTTCAACAAATGCGGGAACTCATCCCGATTTGATTTATGAAGCCGCGGCAAATTCTGTATAATAAATAGGCTCGCCCTGGTTCATATTACATTTTGTGTATAATTTGTCCAAAAAAAGCGTTTGTTAAGGGTACACGAGGTATTGTTGGTCGAAGCAGCCAAAAAAAAATCGATTTTCATTATCAAAATCAATATATTATTGAAACTTTGATAACACTTTGATGTAACTTTGCAAAAGTTGATTCTACAAATCATATACATTGAAAACTTGCTTCATTTATTGATGTTAATGAGTTATGTACGTTTTACAAAAGTGTTGTTGTTTCAGCCCTCTTTACAACATTATTCAAGAACCACAAAGCCCTAACAAGTATTATGTGATATTTGAATTCTTCTACACACTTGCTATGAAATGATCAATGCAATTTTCGCCAAAGCTCACTAACATTCGCAAGATGCTGTGAACTACCAAATCGCAACAGCTTAAAATAGTTGCTAATCTAATCTTAAGAAGATGACACATTCTTTGTTTTAAATCGATCGAGGTATCAAGGTTTGAGTTCTATTTCGAAGGCATTGCACTACATGTATAAACAATGCGTGTTAACATGCTAGGTTATCTTCAGTAGACATGGTAGGTAGCTGATAGAATTATAATCATACTTTGACCAAACTGCCTTCGTAGAGATGAAACAAGATCAGATTATATAATTTTAGACAGAATTGAGTATCATCATCATCATCGTCTTCATCATCGTCATCATCGTAATCGTCATTGTCGTATTTGTCGTAGTCGTTATCATCACCATCGTCTTCATCATTGTCATCGTCTTCTTCATCGTCATCATCTTTATCATCGTCATCGTCTTCATCATCGTTTTCATCATCGTCATCGTCTTCATCATCGTCATCGTTTTCATCGTCTTCATCATCGTCATCGTCTTCATCATCGTCATCGTCTTCATCATCGTCATCGTCTTCGTCGTCTCCATCATCGTCATCGTCTTCATCATCGTCATCGTCTTCATCATTGTCATCGTCTTCATCATCGTCATCGTCTTCATCGTCTTCATCATCGTCTTCATCGTCATCGTCTTCATCGTCTTCATCGTCGTCATCATCGCAATCGTCATCGTCGTCGTCATCATCATCATTTATCTTATCTACTAATTTATTCCTTATCTAATTATATTTTGCCCCATTTTTATCTCAGACCTTTTGTATAAAGAATCAGCATTCACAAGACAAAATGATCGCAAATGTGTCAAATACAGAATTATCAAAACAAAATGTGTCAAAAATTGTAATTTAATCACATTTGGAAAAAAGTACTATGTATCTAGTTAATAGTGCATCTTACGCGTCTCATTGTACAATACAATACTCCGAATTAGAAAGAAAGTCACATATCTGTATATTTAATAGTCTGTACAAAATTGATTGCATTACCTATTTTCTGCCCCATAAATGTATTGGATATTTATAGCTGATATGTTTTTTTCATAAAACAGCTCAAGTAATTATATTTTACTGTCCAACGAAAGTACGATGAGCAAGGTTTGTGAATTGGACTATCTTGCTCGAACAGGTCCCTGGGGACAAGAAATAACAACACTTCTTAGTTTTGTTATTTCTTGTCTCTTTTGACACGATGAAAACACAGTTTCCTGTTTATTCATTGCAGGAGTATAAGTATATATAACAGTTAAAAGGTATTATCTGAAGTGTTATTTACTCGTACATACTTCATGTTGTCCTTTGAGAGCAGACTGATAAAAAATAACCACCCACGTCAATATATCCTGTAAAAACAACTGAAAAACAACTCCAAAACGCATAACGTAACAAAAAGTTAGACCCACTCGAATCTTTTTGATTCTTCGATAAATATAAACCGGAGGTCAAGTCAAGTCGATTCGTGCAAAAAAATCCGGATAAAAGAAATTTATACATGTAGAGCTCAAAACTCGAAAGCACAAAAGTATTTGTCATTTTTGAAAATTTTATCTCGGGGGACAAATTTTGTGTAGACGAGATAGCATGGGCCGAGTTTTGACTTGAACAGAGGGATGGAGGACATTAAACATAAAATCTTTCAAGTACTAGTATTTGTCATTTTTGAAATTTTTTATTTCGGGGGACAAATTTGGTGTGGACAGAGGGAGGGAGGACATTAAATATAATCTTTCAAGTATTTATCATTTCTGATCATTTTAATTTTTTGTTACATTATGCGTCGAGCAGACAAAAAGTTGTCCCTTTTTCTTAGTGCCAAACGGTTTTGAACGCATAACATAACAATTTGTTACGTTATGCGTCGTTACACACAGGCACAATGTCTAGACATTGATCCACAAGACTCAGCACACTTTGCAGGTTATCGCTGACCACTACGGCCCCACATCATTCCATGAACCATTAAACAACAAATCAGGGACTTTGTTGCTTCAAGAGCGCACACACTAGACATTCCACAAATAACCTTCGCAACCAGGATCAGCTCCCCGAGTTTCGTACGGGTTACAACGAGACAAATTAGCAGTAACTTCCTTATCCAGGGGAATTTCAAGCTAACGCAATTTTTCCACGAGAGCGTACTAGGCACCGCCAGAGTTCGAACCCGCAACCTCTCGCACCGTAGTCGAACGCCTTATCGATTGAACTAACTTGACTGCTTAATAAACACTAAAACACGTTTATTTTTTATATTTTACACGTAGGAGGCGTTGCATACGATTAACACCATAACACGTTTATAGAGGTTTGGTGTAAAAATATAAACACTCCAACACGTTTATATCACCGATATAAACATGTTAAAGTGTTACTGGTCCATCAATAAATCCTTCTATAAACGTGTTATTGTGATAATCGTATGCAACGCCTCCTATAATTTTACGTGTAGAATATGAATATAAACGCGTTTTAGTGTTTATTAAGTGTTATCTCATTATGAATACCTTTAAAGACTGCACTATGTAATAGTCATAATAGTCCTGAAGTAAGCTTCCACCTCCCTTAAAATTTGTTTGGTTGTCCTCGACTGCTTTTTGAGCTAACGCAAAACATTTTTTGAATATTTTGTAATGTATACTTTAAATTGCCCTATTATAAATTGAACACAAAATTTTCAGGGTACATATAAACTCCAAAGATTCCTGTGAGTATAATGATGATAGTAGGGCCATAGTATTTAGGGTTTTCGTGACCGTGATGAGAGCAGAAGAAACATTGAGGGTTGATATTGATTCTTTGAGATAATTAAAATAAAATCAGCTCCTTTGCACCTCCCAAAAGTGTGGGCTAGCCCGAAGGGGTAAATTTATAATACATGGGTCAAAATGAAAAATGCTTTGATTACAGTAAAATGCGTGTCTAACTATCCGTCTTGTCACAAGAATAACAAATGCATATTTGTTACCACATCGAAATATCGATTTCATTATAGAAATATCGATTTCATTATCGAAATATCGATTTCATTATCGAAATATCGATTTCATTATAGAAAACGCCCAAAACAGTATTCTTGATTGCAAAATCCCCCAAAAGCGTCACAATTTAATGTCGAATTATGAGCCGCGTACTTATATCATTATGTGGCACGATCTGATCGACTCAAACCAAAGTCACACAATTTGACAATTGGGATGTTACAATATTAAATTGCTTAGTACCTAAGCTTACTGATATTAACATTCTTAAGTACCTGGTACATTACGTTTGGGTTTTGGAAAGAACCTTCTGTTAAATCATGCATGACTCAATTACAAATCTCTACATCCCTTTCTTCTTGTCTATTGATATTTTGAATAGTGTTTATCTTTCCCTAATAGATAGCGCCCTGATCGATTCTTCCTGCATATCAATATGCTTCATTTACATTACATTACAGAGATCGGACACTAATCTCTACAATAACAAACCATAAACAATGATCACCTATATTACAGGTGATATAACAGGTCTATATTACAGGATTAGATTAGTAAACTATGATCTATTTGCAAGTATTATAATATATTGATTGAGCAGGAAAGATGTGATACTATTTTTTTGTATAGTAATCTAGTTGCCGGCGTCAGGTATACATAGAATTTTTTTTTTATGATGATGACATGTATGATGCAAAATCATAGGTGTTGTGCGTTTGGCAATTTGGGAGGGGTGGGGTTCAAAATAACCCCATAGGATTATAAAATCAACATTTCAATTGCTCAAATACCTCTTTCAAATAATTAAATAAATAAATAAATAAATAAATAAATAAATAAATAAATAAACGAAAAAAATTGAACAAATTGTAGCGTAGCATTAAAATAATAAATATAACCATTGCTGGCAGGAGGACTCGAACCAACGATATTGACATTAGCAGTCTGATGCTCTACCATTGAGCTATGACAGCATGTAGTGATTAGGGTCGAGTTTTTAGGTTATACAGTGTTTGTCTGTGATAATGCCACCTCGTGAAAGAAAGAAATATAAAATCTCAATTTTTAATTTAAATTTATTTGATAATTTTCTAACCTATATTTTCTTTAGAGCAGGGACAAATATTTCCTTTTATCCAATTTGACCGCTAAATAAGAATCTATATACTTCTTTTATTACTAATGTAATTCCGCGATTTGTTCCATTAAGCAATATCAAAGATTAATGTCAAGCATCTCGCAACAGATATTTAGTTGGCTTAGTGGTTTTGCACAGTGCTTTTTAACCGGGAGGTACCGAGATCGATTCCCACCACTGCCTGCAATTTTTTTTAAAGACTGGGAAATAATAACCTGACATTTAAACTTTGCTCCTTCCGTAAAAGGGTACATTATTTTGGCACTTTTTCTTCTTCTTTTTCCACATTGCTGGTATTAAATATCAAATGGTCACAATTGGCGGTCACTTCAAATCATCCCCAACTGAACGAGGTTCAGGAAAGTCCTCTCATTGTCAATTGTTGGTTAGCCCACCACTTGAACAGGATTTAGCCAAAGCAAACAAAGACTTAAGCTTTTTACTAATGCTATACATAAGTATAAGCTTATTATCCTCTTCAACAATAGGATTAAAGATTTGTGCTTGACTGGAATTACGTGCTAGTGTCATTGGTTATTGTTAAAAGGCAATAAGGTGTGTAATTGCAATATTTCCTCTGAATAGGAAAGACTCTCTACGTCGAACCATGGATGCTGAAGGTTCGTAATACTGTTATTAGCTGTTATTTAGGGGAAGGTATCTTCCAACCCCAATTTCAAATGATGCTTGGTTGCAAAGTTGTCAGCTTTTTGTACGTGAATATTCTTTTACCTATGTCTCAATTTCCTTATTGCCGACTTTAGCCTGATTGGATCAGATCACGTCATTTTATACAACGTTGTATCTGATTGGATCAGATCACGTCATATTATACAACGTTGTATCTGATTGGATCAGATCACGTCATATTATACAACGTTGTATCTGATTGGATTAGATCACATCACATTATACAACGTTGTATCTGATTGGATTAGATCACGTCATTTTATACAACGTTGTATCTGATTGGATCAGATCATGTCATATTATACAACGTTGTATCTGATTGAATCAGATCACGTCATATTATACAACGTTGTATCTGATTGGATCAGATCACGTCATTTTATACAACGTTGTATCTGATTGGATCAGATCACGTCATATTATACAACGTTGTATCTGATTGGATCAGATCACGTCATATTATACAACGTTGTATCTGATTGAATCAGATCACGTCATATTATACAACGTTGTATCTGATTGGATCAGATCACGTCATTTTATACAACGTTGTATCTGATTGGATCAGATCATGTCATATTATACAACGTTGTATCTGATTGGATCAGATCACGTCACATTATACAACGTTGTATCTGATTGGATCAGATCACGTCATTTTATACAACGTTGTATCTGATTGGATCAGATCACGTCATTTTATACAACGTTGTACCTGATTGGATCAGATCATGTCATATTATACAACGTTGTATCTGATTGGATCAGATCACGTCACATTATACAACGTTGTATCTGATTGGATCAGATCACGTCATTTTATACAACGTTGTATCTGATTGGATCAGATCACGTCATATTATACAACGTTGTATCTGATTGGATCAGATCATGTCATATTATACAACGTTGTATCTGATTGGATCAGATCACGTCACATTATACAACGTTGTATCTGATTGGATCAGATCACGTCATTTTATACAACGTTGTATCTGATTGGATCAGATCACGTCATTTTATACAACGTTGTACCTGATTGGATCAGATCACGTCATATTATACAACGTTGTATCTGATTGGATCAGATCACGTCATATTATACAACATTGTATCTGATTGGATCAGATCACGTCATATTATACAACGTTGTATCTGATTGGAATAGATCACGTCACATTATACAACGTTGTATCTGATTGGATCAGATCATGTCATATTATACAACGTTGTATCTGATTGGATTAGATCACGTCACATTATACAACGTTGTATCTGATTGGTTCAGATCATGTCATATTATACAACGTTGTATCTAATTGGATCAGATCATGTCATATTATACAACGTTGTATCTGATTGGTTCAGATCATGTCACATTATACAACGTTGTATCTGATTGGATCAGATCATGTCATATTATACAACGTTGTATCTGATTGGATCAGATCATGTCATTATACAACGTTGTATCTAATTGGATCAGATCACGTCATATTATACAGCGTTGTATCTGATTGGATCAGATCATGTCATATTATACAACGTTGTATCTGATTGGATCAGATCACGTCATATTATACAACGTTGTATCCGATTGGATCAGATCATGTCATTATACAACGTTGTATCTGATTTGATCAGATCACGTCATATTATACAACGTTGTATCTGATTGGATCAGATCACGTCATTTTATACAACGTTGTATCTGATTGGATCAGATCACGTCATATTATACAACGTTGTATCCGATTGGATCAGATCATGTCATATTATACAACGTTGTATCTGATTGGATCAGATCACGTCATATTATACAACGTTGTATCCGATTGGATCAGATCATGTCATTATACAACGTTGTATCTGATTGGATCAGATCACGTCATATTATACAACGTTGTATCTAATTGGATCAGATCACGTCATATTATACAACGTTGTATCTGATTGGTTCAGATCATGTCATATTATACAACGTTGTATCTGATTGGATCAGATCATGTCATATTATACAACGTTGTATACGGAGACCTTAAGAAACATTGTTTTACAGTTACTGCCGATTCCACAAACATGGCAAAGTTAATGGAATAGCTTTTACAAAATGTATTTTTACAAAGCGTGACAAAGGTTGTCTATTAAATAATCAAAGAACAAAATTGATACGACTTAACTCGAACCATACGGTATATAATGTTTTTCAATATAAGCACAATAAGTATACACACTGAATTTAAACACAGGGCTAATATTGATATCAAAACAAATAAAATGCAACATTTGTATTTGGGAAATATTGTTCCACAATATCAGATATTTAGTTTCACATTATACTTAATTGAAGAGAAGTCAAAATAGTCACTATTTAAATATTTTCTTCAGAATTCCTCTAAAATCACGATAACGAAAAGAATACACAATAGGATTCGCTGCTGAGTTTGCGAAAGCCAGAAAATTAGTGAAGGCTTCAAATAACGGTGCTCGAATTGTTTCGTCACTATTATAGTTTAAATATTCCATCACAAAACGAAATGCAAAACTGGGTAACCAACAAATGACAAAAACCCCTGAGACAATAGCGGCTGTCTTAACCGCTTTCACAATGGCTACAGAACTATTCCGATTATCGGATGAATTCATTTCAGGATTGATGTCTAATTCCAAGTTCCTTGGCGAATCACCTACCGGGGTATCGTCACCATCGCGGATGACTCTGCGTCTTGTAACAAAAATACGCATTTCTCCAATGCGTCTTACTTGCGAACGTGCGATAACGATGATCTTCCAGTAAAATCCCAGCGTCATCCCCAACGGAATCAGGAATGAGACTAAGAAAAAGAATGCGTAATAACTAAACGGAACCACTTGATCCGCGTTGCAGTACTCCAAATCTTCGGCTGGTTTACGCCATCCGAATGTCGGCAATAGACCACAAAATAACGCCAAAGCCCAGGTTGATATTGTTAGTGTTGTAATAGTGTTGGGAGTAATGATACTTATGTATCTTAATGGAAACATTATTGCGATATATCGATCTATTGCAATTAAAAGCACATGAAGCATTGAAATTGTTGATGAAGTAAAGACGAAGCAACATACAGTCAAACAGAAATGAAAATTAGTTTTCAGTTCTGTCACGAATATCGATACATAAAAAATCGGGACTACGGCTATCCCGACCAGACAATCGGCAAATGCGAGGCTTCGAAGAAACCAGTACACGGCTTGCTCTCTTAAATATTGGTACTCGCAGACACTAAAGATGACGAGTCCATTAGCTAGAGTAATGAAGAAGGATAAAGGTAAGAGCAACCCGAAAATAAACACACGAAAAAATGACAAATCTTCTTCTTCTACGGTAAGGCTGATATTAGTCACGTTATTGAGCCTATCCATCTTGCGTTTTCTGTGAGTAAATTCAAATTTACTATACCGACGCGTTGAACTCAGCGAAGAAGTGTTGCTTTAAATTAGTTGTATAAAATACAAGAACCATCTTAACCTTTGATAAATCCAGGAGGAAATTGCAACATGTGTAAAGTTACAATTTCAGCAGCTGAGTCACGTATGTCAGTTGCGTCAAGTCCAATATCAAAATTATTGTGAAGTTCATTTCCTTTGCAAAATATGAAACTATGTAGCAAAGAGTATCCGTTCATAATTCAAAATTTCTCAGGCGAACGAAAATGAAAACAAAAACAGTGTTGAATCGAAATCTTGAATGGTTAAAAGAAATATTATTCCTCCTTTATGTAACCATTAAGAGATGCAACTTTACCGCCGCTGCTCATTGAATTTATTTGCTGCACTATTTACTGACGAAACGACGACCACGTGATTACATTGCAAAATGTCGCGTATTAAGCTGATTTCAAAAACAGAGAGCACAGTCCTCGGCCTTATTCATGTTTATGCTCCGTTGGTAGCGCGCCCTTTCTGCTGATCATTCTCAGAGACTTTGTTTGTTAACACAACATATTGTTGTCATCGTTACATCGGATGCGCAGATTGAAAAATCTAATTCAAAAGGAGGTCACGTGCTGTATAAAATTTTTTTAAGGTTAATCAGATTTTGACAGCAGAAAGCACACCTGCAGCGGGCTGAATTAGTTTATAACTCTCCAGTTGTAAACATGATAATGTTACCGCTTTGCGTTGATTGCTATCTTCAGTAGAAAGCACATACTATTTGTAGGTCGAGGCATTGCATTGTGCAGAGACATACGCATACAAATTGTACGAGAAAGTCCCTTCATAGCATGATATAAATAGCAGCAGAAGAATATCATAAAAAAAATTACGAACAAGAGACAACTCCCCATAATCAAGTTGAAGACATTCAGCGTCAGTCCTTACACAAAGTATAATAGAATCAATGTAAATCGAGTTTAAAAGGGGTCTAAAAATGTTGAGCTTTTGTGCTGATCATTAGACGGCGCAACTGCTTCGTACTATGTTGTTTTGGATGTCATGAAATTTTGCGGCAGCGCAAGTTCCAACATTGAGAGTTAGCGTGTTTTCTTAAACAACATTATTTAAATTTTATTAACAGTACCACTAACAGCAGTTTTTAAGATAATGAGGCAGTTTCTTCAACTACGTGTTTTTATTGTGTTTATTATAGAATGTCAGGGGTTATTATGTGCATTTATGTATTCATCATGTCTGTGTATGCATGATCTGGTCGCGTAATCTAAATTAAATAGGGGGTTGCGTCTGTCAGGACGTTTTATAGGTTTTTTCGATTGATACTATACCCACAATCCTCTACGTTCCTCTATCTTTGGGTTTGCTAAATCCATACTGTGGAAACATGTCATGTTGCCCATGGGGATCGACGCTAAGTCAGGTACCGCGTAAGCAAACTCAAAAATAGCGCAAACAGCGCGAGCGTACACAAAAAATACTTCGCGCGATGTCGTTATAGGCTTGAACGCTGTACCGGCGTCAGCTGAATTCGAGTGCGCTTAGAGGGCACAGGCATTGCAAATGCTAATCTGTTATCTGTAGATAAATCATTTTAAACGAACATCTAGATGGTTTCTTTGCAATATTATTGGAATATTTTGTTTAAATAAATGTCGGTGCCGAATACGCAAAATTGCTGTTCTGAGTAAACGGCGTTTGGAAATCTTGGTACCATTCCATTGGTCATTCTAAAAATTGAGAACATTCACGAGCACTCATTTGAAATGTATATTATAGAAGTGAATGTGCACTAATTATTTGCAATGCTTGCATGTTCTGAAACCATCGATATATCTCTCAAAACAGGTATTTACAGTTATTCGGCTTTATACTAAATCCACAAAGTGTCCACAGCTGCGCAGAGAGTTGTATGCGGGGACGAATGCGCATTCAACTACGTGTTAACTAGCACTCATCCTTGATTTGGGGATTTTATGTAAAAACTACTGGTTGTCCTAAGGCTATAGATTCTAAACTTGGTATATAAATTATAATTAGTCATCCCCGTAATATTTAGTGAAAATTCCGGTTGAAATAACAATATTGGCCTATATTTTGTGTACTGTTTATGGAGAACTGTACTTTCTACTATAGATTGTACCAATGCAAATGGCCCTAATCGCTATTGAAGATACTCGTATGCTATCTTCTGAAGATAGGGATGAATACATACACCCATGGTCTGGGGATGAATTATAAAGTGTGTCAAATTGTCACGCCAATTACATAATAACTAGCGCTTCTCCCTCCTTCCTTTATATGAAGTAAAGTAAAGTGAAGTGAAGAGAAAAGTGCAACCTTTAAAAAGCCAAGCACAGTACATCAACCAAAAAAGAGGGCATTTGATAACTGCATATCAAGCTCAGATAATGACAGGCGCGATTATCGTTACTATTTTACGGCTATTTGGAATGTGTGCTCTTTACTGAAAATAACAAACAATGCATATGGATATGGCAAAGGTTTGCTATCTACTGAAGATAGCAATCATTATACAAAGCTATGAGATCGATTTGCTACCTTCTGGAAATAGCAATTAATTCATTCATATGTTTATAGAGAAGTGTACTTTCTACTTAAGATTGTCCCAATGCAAATGGCCGTAATGAAGATTTGCTATCTTCTGGATATAGTGATGAATACATATGGGACAAATGGGCTATCACCTGAAGATAACGTACAAAATGTGTCCAATATCACGCCGATTACATAATGACTGACGCTCTCCCTCCTCACATAAAGTAAAGTGAAGTGAAAAGAAAATATTGCAACCTTTAAAAGTACATCTAAGCCAAGCCCAGTACATCAACCAATAAAGAGGGCATTTGATAACTTCATATCAAGCTCAGATAGAGAGAGACGCGATTATCGTCCTATCCTACGGCTATGAAAAATATGTGATATCTACTGAAGATAGCAATCAGTGCATATTGTAACGTCCCTACATTTTGGTATAGGCCTACACAGATCGTGACTTGAGTAACTGAGTGACCATGCTACATTCCTTGAATTCCAAGCCTTAACAGAGCGTTGAACTACTAGCCACCTTGACCCACATGTGATAGCCATGAGCTTGCATTTATCAACATGTGACTAGCATGCTCTGTAATGGTGCAAAATCAGCATAATGATCTCTTAATCGTGCAAAGTCAGCATAATGATCACGTGCCACGTCACCACCCAAATAGTATAAATACTGGCAAGTTGCTCATGTTCAGTGTTCAGTTTGGGCCTGGCGGCCCATAGTACAGATGTACTGGCAGAATATACTTTTACTACACTAGTCGCCTACTGGCTTGATTGGTAGGAGAAGTATGTTTACTACACTAGTCGACGTACTGGCTTGATTGGTAGTAACACACTCTGGCTAATAACTTAACCGTCTCTGTCAGCGCACTCTGCAGTATTCTTTGGCTCTCACATGCGGTCAACATGCAGGTTCTAGGGACCCTCCCTGATATGATGCTGAAGAAATAATAACAGTACAGCTACCAGACAAACAGAAAAGCCTAGTTGTCAAGACAGTCTCTCTTCTTGTGTGATCCATCCTTCTACCAAGCCCCTCTCGCCCGGCAGAAACGTTACAGTATGGATATTAGAAAGGTTTGGTATCTACTGAAGATATCAATCAATGCATATTGATATGAGAAAGGTTTGCTATCTACTGAAGATAGCAATCAATGCATATGGATGTATGAGAAAGGTTTGCTATCTACTGAAGATAGCAATCAATGCATATGGATGTATGAGAAAGGTTTGCTATCTATGCTGAAGATAGCAATCAATGCACATGGATATGAGAAAGGTTTGGTATCTACTGAAGATAGCAATCAATGCATATGGATATTAGAAAGGTTTGCTATCTACTGAAGATAGCAATCGATGCATATGGATATGAGAAAGGTTTGCTATCTACTGAAGATAGCAATCGATGTATATGGATATGAGAAAGGTTTGCTATATACTGAAGATAGCAATCAGTGCATATGAATATGAGAAAGGTTTGCTCTCTACTGAAGATAGCAATCAATGTATATGGATATGAGAAAGGTTTGCTATCTACTGAAGATAGCAATCAATGCATATGAATATTAGAAAGGTTTGCTATCTACTGAAGATAGCAATCAATGCATATGGATATGAGAAAGGTTTGCTATCTACTGAAGATAGCAATCAGTGCATATGGATATGAGAAAGGTTTGCTATCTACTGAAGATAGCAATCAATGCATATGGATATGAGAAAGGTTTGCTATCTACTGAAGATAGCAATCAATGCATATGGATATGAGAAAGGTTTGCTATCTACTGAAGATAGCAATCAATGCACATGGATATGAGAAAGGTTTGGTACCTACTGAAGATAGCAATCAATGCACATGGATATGAGAAAGGTTTGGTACCTACTGAAGATATCAATCAATGCATATGGATATGAGAAAGGTTTGCTATCTACTGAAGATAGCAATCAATGCATTTGGATATGAGAAAGGTTTGATATCTACTGAAGATAGCAATCGATGCATATGGATATGAGAAAGGTTTGCTATCTACTGAAGATAGCAATCAATGCATATGGATATATGAGAAAGGTTTGCTACCTACTGAAGATAGCAATCAATGCATATGGATATATCAGAAAGGTTTGTTATCTACTGAAGATAACAAACCAATCACGTTATGAGATCGATGTGCTCTCTACTCAAACTAGCAATCATTACACATAGCTGTGATAATCACTCACTGAGATCGGTGTGATATCTACTGTCCCCCTTTGCTCGCCTCTGACGTAACTGTGCAATATACATCAACTTATTTTCTTTGTTATTTTTAAAATGTTAGTTCGTATCTTAATGCTGTATATTTAAATATTGTTGCCTTGTGTTTATGCTTTTATGTATGCTTTGTAAAGCGCATTGAGATTTGTTTGTAATGCGCTATAGAAGATTGAATTATTATTATTCTATTACTGAAGAAAGCAATTAATGCATATTTTTATGGTGATCAGTCTTTTCTACTCATGATTTAACCAAATTATAGCAAAGGCTATATTACGTACCGTATTTGCTATCTTCTGAAGATAGCAATGAGTACGTGGGAGACACAAGTGCTGAATCGCATGGAGATGACGTACAAAGTGTGTCAAATGTTAAGCTAATAACACAATGACTTACGCTACCCCCCTTCCTCGCATGAAGTGCAGTAACGTGAAACGAATATCGCAACCTTCAAAAATACATCTAAGTCGAGCACAGAACATTCACCAAAAAGAGGGTACTTCACAACTGAATCTCAAGCTCAGATATAGACTTTACATCTGCAGAAATCAAAAGGCGACCTTCTTGAAGAACTTAGTGAAGCAATTGGAAACCGCTGGATAATAAGGAGTGCCTATATGCATACGTGCTATATGTAAAATAAGTATTAAAAAAGGAATATTAAGTTGGCCATATCCCCTGCTTCAGTATCTCAATTGTACTTCGTGTCGATTTCTGTTTTATATATATTCAGTATAACATTTAAATTTACGTTTTTCTTTCTCACATGCAATGCTGGCAATCCTCAATCTAAAAGGCTACATTGTACAGACCCCGGTTTATATCCATGTACACTTTCACGAAATTAGCCTATCGGCAAGACTTCTTCACTGATGGATAGCTTAATTCCGTAAGCTGTATAATCCCTGTCTTGCGGTACCAAGATCTATATCAGGCTAACTACAATCAAAAGACGGTCCAACCAAGAATTTGCTTGGCAGTATGAAGCACATGTACTATCTATTGAAGATAGTACTTGGCCTCATTTCAAATGTTTAGTTTTAGTTTTAGTTTTGGTTTTGGTCACGTGGTTTCCTATTGTCCTGCCTAACCACTTGAATCATAAGATATCGAATTCATTGTTTCTACCTTTTGTTAAAAACTGAACATTTGTGTCAGTCAGTTTCGGTTTTGGTTTCAGATCCTTATAAGTGGTGTGAAGAAGAAAATTATTTGGTTTGAAGTTACCTACTCTAAGTATACAAAAAAAAAAATTAAATTTCACAGTGCAATATTCACGAGGAGAGAAATCGAGCATGGTTATCTACATTAAAAGACGTGGTTTACAAAATCGAATAAGCCTAGGCTATTTTATCTGTGAAAAAATATAGACCATCGAAATATTTGCATTCAACATTACAAAAGGGGCCACTATTGTAATTGTATAGGTGCTATAACAAAATCGATACATGTACTTAATCCCATGTAACAGAATCGATGGAAGGCCATTATAACCTCTAATAACCTAATGACTTTTACTGAAGCAATTTTTACTGCAAAAGTAGAAGATAGAGGGAGAAGAGTGTGTGGGGTGGGTGTGTGTGAGGGGGAGGGCAAGGGGGTATGGGCCGGGAGAAAGAGAAACAGATGGGAGAGAGCATTGGAAGTGAAAGATAAGGGGAGGAGAGCTCGAGATGAAGATATCGAATGTAGGGGAGGAGGAGGGGAGAAGGAGTCACTTAGGGAAGAGGTGGTTATATAGAGAGGGGAGCCCCTCTTAAAGAGGTATGGGTTGTGCTTCCTGGGATAATAAACTAATTCATAATCAAATCATCTCCATGCATCGTTTATGTTTCATACAAACAAACAAACCCCCACCTCACCCCATCCTTCAATATACGCGCATGTATATGATTTCTAGGCCTAGAACTCGTGAGTGTAATATGCCACCTTCGACAGAGAGCATCAACTGTCGTCCGCGGGATAGATTTCCGATATCAATCATGCTAATAATTATGTTAGCACAATAGGCTATTGTATACTTCTGGTTATATACCCTACACTGTGTCCTCCCAGCATAATAGTGTTATGATTGCAGACCAGATCTGCTCTACTTTTTAATCCCTTGATTTTTGGTTTCTGAACAAAAGGGCAGGATCGTAAATCGAGAAATAGCCAAAAATCTGCCCGGGGAATGAAAATTGGCACATATGTTTTTAATGATGTTTTCTTTCATTTTTCTAAGTCTCATCGGTCAAAACTAGCTAATTAATTAGTAATTAATTAATTAAAGGTGGCGTATAGTTACAAAGTGAAATTTTTTGTTTTCCATAGTGACGTATCGACCATACGCCACTTTTTGTACACATTTTATAATTATGAAATATCGGCAATAATGAAAAACATTGTATGTCATAGTGGCGTACACGTCTTAGTGACGTATCAGACCTATACGCCACTATGGAATACAAACGACGAAAAGTAACGCCATAAGGATTACACGGCGACCAAGGTGGCGTAAGGTTAACGTTAGGTTAGGGTATTGCGTTTTGCTTGTTTTCCATAGTGACGTATAGCTTTGTGCTTTTTGTTTTCAGTTTGCCAGCAATAGTATGTATTTATTTCTTTTGAAAAATATATAACAATAAAATCTATTTAGTTTACTACAGAAATTTCACATCATTTACAAAATATAATGAATGTCTGATTTACACAACTCGATTTTAAATTTGCATTTCTTCAAACCCGATTTTCTCGAAAAGTTGTTTATTCGCGGCGCCCCACTTTACGCCACTATGGAATACAGACGACGAATTTGGGTTTGTTGCGAATTTGTGATGTTATTAATGTTAAAAATATTGTCTGATAGTTATATCCGGAATATAACTGGCATCTTGTATTTTTTGAGACATTTTTCAAGGTAATTCCTACTCTCAACATTGTCAATAATATTTTCAAAGGCCGATATCTCAATTTCCAATTTTAAAATACCATAACTTACAAACTCAATATCTTCGCTTAGGAATGTCCGATTTCAGTGGGGAGAACTGCGTGGTGGAGCGAAATATATCTATATTTAAGATGTGTAAAAACCTCAAAATTGATAACCTGCCCAAAAGTGTCTCCTTTTGACATGACACGTCACAAATGTGTTATAGTGATGGCCAAGGAGGTTACATATAGAAGGTGATGGCTATGAGATGTGCTATGACGATAGAAAATAAACTAGACATAGCTGTGGTCTTAGACCACGAACACATCCGTGTTGTGACCCCTTAATGACCTTTGACCGCAAAATCTATGAAAATCCCATAGACATTGGCAAATGCCAATGCATGTGTGCACTTGGCATCACTCTGCCATGTTATTTGTGGCAGTAGGGGCATTATTTTTACTACTGTGGCAGTAGGGGCAAGTTTTTTCGTCTCGGACCGGAAGTGATTCCTTAATGACATTTGACCCCAAATACAAAGCTTACTCGACGGTACCAAGATCTGTCTCAGCCTAACCACAATCAAAAGAGTCCAACAAAGAATTTGCCTGGCAGTGACGAAAACTAGCTATCTACTGAAGACAGTACATTGTTCTTCTATAAGACCAAATGTGTTATAGTGATGGATATCAGCTATGAGATGTGCTATGAAGATAGAAAATAAACTAAGACCACGAACACAGCCGTGTTGTGACCCCTTAATGACCTTTGACCGCAAAATCTATGAAAATCCCATAGACATTGGCAAATGCCAATGTATCTGTGCACTTGGCATCACTCTGCCATGTTATTTTTGGCAGTAGGGACATTTTGTTTTTTCGTCTCGGACCGGAAGTGACCCCTTAATGACATTGGGTAACATCAATTCATGTGTGAATATACCGTCATTGTGCTATGTTTTTCTTGGCTGATTAAGTTTTTGAAGGTATTTCATTTTATACCAGAAGTGACCCTTAATGGTCTTTGAGCCCAAATTGTGTATAATTCATAGACACTGGGTCATCTCAATGCATGTGTGCAAGTTGCGTCACTGTCCTATAGACGAATCCAAGTAGCCAAGTCATGGTCAGGATTTGGTCGGACATCTTTGGGTAGCCTCTAGCACCAACCTGGTGCTTTGAGCGTCCAATTGTGCAAATAAAAGCCGCCTAACACCTAGAGAAGATGCAAGGACGAGGAGGGTTAATAGAATAATAGCTAATAATATATATAATGGAGATAATTCCGCAGGTAATCCCGTCGCATCTATTCATACATATAGTCCTTTTGTTCGCAAGTACATCAATGCATACCGCGTGTAGTTAATCCGATTATTATGTCACTTCAACAGCGAATAGACATTGCTGTGTGTTTTGTCGAAGGGAACTGTATTGTGTTATTCTTTTGTCTGCCTGTGTTTTCGCGGAAGGTGTAAAACGGGTGATGGAATGCAGTTTAAAATTTTCGCCAAGGCCGAATCATTTCACATTTTGAGTGCATTGTAGCCGACGGCTACCCAACTAAAGGCTGCTAGTCAGGTGTAGGAATGCGTGTATTTGGATTCGTCTATACGTAACTGTGTATGCAAGAAAATAACTTGAGTTATACATGTGTGCAATTGGCGTTACTGTCCTACATGTATGTTATTTGTGGGAGAAGTAGCATTTTGAGTTGAAATCACGTTTTGACCCCTGTGACCCCTACGTGACTATTATTATTATTATTATTATTATTATTATTATTATTATTATTATTATTATTATTATTATTATTATTATTATTATTATCATTATTATTATTATTATTATTATTAATATTATTATTATTATTATTATTATTATTATTATTATTATTATTATTATTATTATTAGCTACCACAAAAAGTGATTCACTGGTTGATGTTAACGTTACTCTGCATCATATGTCATCACCATCAATCTGATTCGTTTCTATTGGGACCGTCACCTGCTATTACCTTGCATCATCCCGCATCACCCGTCAACCCCTTGCTTTGTAGAAACATGTCAATGGCTTATCATTGCAGAGAGGGGGTAACTGGAAGTTTTGTTGGGTTACCTTTTATGCCCGTCAAATGAATCCGTAATGCTTAAAAATTAAGTGTATAGATACGCAAGTATACTCAATCAGTCTTAAAATGCAAGAAACAGCAATATGGATCTGCTTATTTACGCGCGTGAAGATATGCCACTAGATTGATGAAATTTACCGGAAATGCAATACACTCTTTAGTGTCAACTTAACTGCAAACATAATTATTTAAACAGATCATACGGTCACATGTGAGCATGATTGTTTGTTTGTAGCAAGTGCTGAATCATGTTTATGAATGAATGTTTGAACAAGAGTGCTATATAAGCTTGCAATTCTTCAAAGGTCAATCAAGAAAAGAAGAACAGTTTCATTATTTAAACCCTTGTCACTGTTCTTTTGTGTTCATTCATTTACCAAATTCCTACATTACCCTGCAGTGCAGATTTGCACATTTTCCCTCTTTTGAATGTAACTCAAAACAGCTCTGAACCATGCCGTCTCACAATTTTTTTTGCAATTTTTTTTTATTTGTTTTTCATCTAGGCCAAATTATAGGACAAAAAAATTTCCCTCAAAAATTTGAGGGACAAGGAGGTCATAGGACGACATCTGATAAACTTAATCAAAGCGTATGTCACATATAACGACATAGTAGCGTAAACAGCTATTACTGTATATGCTATAGAACCTTCTATCTACCATTTTATGTGAAGCTATTCTTATGCTACATTGAATATGAAATTTTCAATTACATTCTGGAGAGATTTATTATTAACTACAACAATATACAGTCTTTTGAATATCTTTCTATCGTGATTGGATATGACTATATTCTATAGAACATTCTATCTGTAAAGCATAATTCAATAAAGTAGATGGCTGCGAGTACAATCTATTAGTTTCACCGCTCTCATAGACTTCCGTAAGAAAAGTCAAACATCAGTGAATGTGGTCATGGTGTAGTGTCATCAGCTTGGTACCAGATTTTGTGTGTACTACAATCAAAACCATCAAAATATTTGGTGGAGACAGGATACATTTATGGATTATCGGCTCCTGTTTTAGTAGCATTATCATTTTGGGCGTCTTTGCACATTCTTAAATTAAGACACTGTACATTATCGTCAATAGAGTTGATTTGCCTCTCGTATTTTCCCTCGATCGAGTATACTTGCGTACTCCGGTAACTAGTGATAGAATTGATATCAATTACCATCATCAGCATGGCCATTAACATTCTATTGATAAACAGATGAAGAAGTTGTCTACTGCTGGATATTCCATATAATGGACACCTTGCCTCGCAGCACTTTTGCCTTGTATTTTTGATACATGTCAGCATCAACTGGGTCATTTCTCCAGTCCTTCAAAAGGCGGGTAATCATGCACTCCCCATGCATTTAATGGGGATACCAAAAGTCGAGAAATTTTTTTGTGACCTTCAAGCCGTCAGGTTTGGATTATGCACATTGTATTAAAGCTTATTACAGTTTAAAGTGACTTCAGCGTACCTGGTAAACTGTCGCCTCGATCAAGGATACTTGCTTACTCCGGTAGCTTGTAATAGAATTTGTTGCAATCAACACCCTGGACATTAACATGATAAACAGATGAAGAAATTGTCTACTGTTGGACATTCTATGTTAATACTGGACACCTTGCCTCTCGGCGTTTTTATTCCTTCGTATTTTGGATACATGTCACCATCAACCGGGTCGTTGCTACAGCTCTTCAAAAGGCGGGTAATCATTCACTACAACTGCATTTAGTAGGGAGATAGAAAATACTGAAAAACTTTTTGTGATCTTCAAGCTGGTCAAGGTCAGGTTTGGATTACACACACTGTATTGTAGCTTAGAGCAAGTGACTGTCAGCATACCCGGTAAACCGTCGCCTCGATCGAGTATACTTGTGTACTCCGGTAGCTTGTAATAGACAAGAACTAAACACTTTGCATCGCCACGCTTTTATTCTCCTGTATGTGTCACTGTCAACTGGGTCGTTTCTACAGCTCTTCAAAAGGAAGGTAATTATTTCTTTCCCATGCATTTAGTGGGGAGACCAGAAGTACAGAAAAACTTTTAGTGACTTTTAAGCTATTTAACATGTTTAAAGTCAGGGTTGTATAATTGTATTATATTCACTAGTATTGTACCGTAGCTTAATATATGACTTTCAGTATACGTGGTAAGTACAATACACTTTTTAGTGTTAACTCAGCTGCAAACGTATTTAAACAGATCATACAGTCACATGTGTGCATGTTTTGTGTTTTTAGCAAGTGCTGATTTATGTAATTAACGATTGTTTGAACTAGAGTCCTCTAAGCATGCAATAGGTCAAAGGTCAACCAAGATGGAAAAGAAAAACAGTTTAGTTATTAAAACCCTTGTTACTGTTCTCTTGTGTTCATTTATTTTTCAAATTCCGATGTTACCCTGCAGTGCATATGTACATATTTCCCCTCTTTGGAATGTAACGCAAAACAGCTCTGGACCATGCCGTCTTACAATGGAGAGCATTGTTGGGCAGAACTCGACAACATTAACAGGCAATTTAAGTACAACTTGTAGTGTGCATATGGAAACATCAGTCGGAATAGGAACTATGATACAAATTCCTCAACAAATGGATCCTGGTACATTCATGTTTGCTGAGAAACAAGGAGAACTGCCGAAATGCCGAAGTAGATATGTGGTTATTTCTGCAGAAGAACCCTGCTTCATAGTATTTTCACACACAAAACTCCAGTTATTGCTGCAAGGTAACGCTAGTATCCATCTCAATTACATACCAATAAACCAGTCTCTGCCTTTTTGTAATGAAGAGGAGGAAATTACTCAAAAAGGAAAAAAAGAGGGTTTCAAGATACCTGATGCAAAATACTGTCATGTACAAGAATTCAATCACACAATTTCTTGTTTCGTATTTTCAAACCATATTTGCTCTTTCAATTTACCATCTAACTGTAATGTCACTCTTGGAAACAGATATGTAAAATTCAAATGTCAGGATAACAGTTTCCAGTCAAGCCACAAAGCTCTGATAATTTATCCAGATAATATCAATGTGTTAGACCTTTCAGAACAGACTGTAGTAGAGATATCGGAAAATACCTTTATCTATCTGAAACATGTAAAGCAACTTGATGTTAGTTATAACAGACTATCCAAACTACATCCTCAGGCATTTACACATTTAAAAACTCTCCGTAAATTGTACTTCAGTGGTAACCAGTTAAAAACACTAGAAGCTCAAGTTTTTGATGAGTTAATTGGTCTAACTGATCTATTTCTTGATAATAATATTTTATCAGTTTTGCCAACTAGGCTGTTTCATAATTTGAGACAACTTCAATTTTTGACTCTTTCTGGAAATCAGATACATACACTGGATGAACATATTTTTAATTATTTACATGATCTCATTAGATTGGACATGTATGACAACAAACTGACCATATTACAGAGAGGGTTGTTCAAAGGGTTGACAAGCCTTGAAAGGTTATACCCTGATGGAAATCAGATAAGTTCACTAGATGGGGATTTGTTTAATGAGACCAAGAAGCTGGTTCGGCTGTATCTATATAACAACATCCTGACCGCTTTACCAAGAGGGCTGTTCAAGGGGTTGACAAACCTTGAAAGGTTATACCTCCATGGAAATCAGATAAGTTCACTAGACGGGGATTTGTTTAATGAGTCTAGTAAGCTGATTGATCTGGCTCTAAATGACAACATCCTGACCACTTTCCCAAGAGGTTTGTTCAAAGGGTTGACAAGTCTTGAATGGTTAGACCTCAATGGAAATCGGATAAGTTCACTAAATGGGGATATATTTAATGAGACCAAGAAGCTGGTTTGGCTGTATCTGTATAACAATATCCTGACCACATTGCCAAGAGGGCTGTTCAAAGGGTTGACAAACCTTGAAGAGTTATACCTCTATGGAAATCAGATAACTTCACTGGATGGGGATTTGTTTAATGAGACCAGTAAGCTGGATTTGCTCTCTCTATTTGGCAACATCCTGACCACTTTTCCAAGAGAGTTGTTCAAAGGGTTGACAAGCCTTAAATCGTTATACCTCTATGAAAATCAGATAAGTTCACTAGATGGGGATTTGTTTAATGATACCATTAGGCTAGTTCTTCTGGCTCTAAATGACAACATCCTGACCACTTTACCAAGAGAGTTGTTCAAAGGGTTGACAAACCTTGAATGGTTAGACCTCGATGAAAATCAGATAAGTTCACTAAATGGGGATTTATTTAATGAGATTAGTAAGTTAGGTTATCTGGCTATGTCTGAAAATAGGTTACAACATCTACCAAAGCAATTGTTTCGTGGTCTGTATAACTTGACTGATCTATACCTCCTTGGTAATCAACTGACATCATTAGACAGTACAGTATTTCACGAATTACCCAGTTTACAGGTACTTATGTTGCACTCAAACAACCTTACAGAAATAAGTTACAATTTATTTTGGAAACTGAAAACTTTGACACTTCTGGTATTGAGTTACAACCATTTAACTGATTTGAATCACAGAATATTTGCAGAATTGAGAAACTTGCAAATCCTGTTTTTGGATTTCAATCAGCTTCGTGCATTACATATGCACCTGTTTCAAAACACTACAACCCTTCGTTTTTTGGAATTATCTGGCAACCAGTTGACATATATTCCTAACATTAACAGCTTAAACGAACTTGCTTTACTCGGATTACGAGAAAACAGATTGACACTAATAGACAAGTATACATTCATTGGGCTCCCAAAACAGGTAGAAATGGTTGTAAACCAAACAGAAATCTGTGAATGTTATGTATCAAGTGGCATTAACTGTAGTGCTATAAATGTGCGATCCCCGTATTTGACATGCGATAGGTTATTGTCAGACAGAGTGTTGATGGTGATGATGTGGCTCATTGGTTTGAATGCTTTAGGTGGAAATATTTTTGTTTTGAGTAGAAAGAAATGAAAAGAATAAAGTGCAAACATTCCTGCTTAACAATCTGGCAATGTCTGATTTACTCATGGGCATATATATGCTAATTATTGCATCTGCTGATATTTACTTTGGTGAATATTTCCCAATGCAAGCTGAATCCTGGAGATCTGGTATTACCTGTAGAATAACTGGAGCAATATCAATAATATCAAGTGAAGCTTCTGTTTTCTTTGTGACGTTGATAAGCATTGATAGATTCATGAACATCCGATTTCCTTTCTCCCCGATCAAATTAAGGAAGAAAACATCGGCTGCAATTGCTGTATTACTTTGGTTGATTTCCTTTACATTGGGAGCGGTTCCTTCCATTTTAGCAGGGAAAAATTACAAATTATATGATAACTCTCATGTGTGCATTGGCCTCCCTCTTGCTCAAATCGAAAAATTCTCAAAGAATATAACAGAAGAAAGAATTGATTCGGAAAATTATTATTATTACAAGTACTTAGTCAAATCTCAATCACTGGGCCATGTTCCTGGATTATATTACGCCGTAGCAGTATTCCTTGGTCTTAATGGAATCTGCTACTTCGTCATACTGATGTGCTATGTGGAGATTGTGCGGTTTGTTTTCGTGTCAAGCAAACGGGCCGGTTTAAACAAGGATATAAAAGACCAGATCAGAATGACTGTCAAAGTTGCTGCCATTGTTCTTACAGACTTCCTATGTTGGTCACCGATTGTTCTAATGGGGATATTTGTGCAAACTGGTGTACTAACTCTACCTCCTGCAGTGTTCGCATGGTCTGTGACTGTTATTTTACCCATAAATTCTGCAATCAATCCATATCTGTACACTATTGCGGCCATCATCAACAATCGCCGTAAACAAGCGCAAGAATCTGCACCCCATACTCCAGATACAGCGCTACAGAGTATGTCTATTTCTCAACATGTGGCCAATAATCGTTGTCAGCCTCGTTCAGAGGATTTGTTGCCTACTAAATCGGATAAAGCAGAGTCAAATGAGGCAACATTGTAAAGAATTATCAGATTTCAACAAAGCATTCTTTCTGAACTTTAAAGTTCTGAGAGAAGAAAGAAGGGATGTAAGCTCAGATGAAATAGAGAGATAGGGAGGGAGAGAGAAACAGAATGAGAACAATTAAAGAGATTCAAAGTTAACATACTTAAGGAAGAGTACACATTTGACTATTATTTATGTATCGACAGCTCCCCTAAACTGTGATTTTGAGAGAAGTATAAAAGAGTATAAAAGAGTTTGGTGGCAACTTACATAAATCCAATCCCTTGTAGCAGTTTGCAAAGGCAATATCGGTAGTTTTATTGGACACTTTTTGAGAAAACAAAAGTATAATTGTCTTCAATATGAAAGGTCAAAATTTTGAATTGATGGTCGGATATTTCTCTCAGCTACCTACACTTTAAGTACATATTATTAGATTTATAAAGTTTACTTTGAGGACTGTTAAATATCAAAAATAAAAAAATATAAATTTTTAATAATTTGCCATAAAATTTGTATTATATCGCAAATTTCAAAAAACAAAACTATTTGATATCCGAAGGACATTCCTCTAAACCAGAATGCAATTCGATATGTCTGATGTGCTCTCATGTCCCACAAAAAATACTGTGCAAATGTTGTTATCTGATCCCTTAATAGTGCAACTTTCTGTATGTTGGAAAATTGTGGGTGGGCACTTATTGGGGTATGGGTATTTAAGGGAATGAATACGGTGGCATAATGTGATAATTATTAGTATGTGTGAGCCTATAAATGAGGGAGAGATAAAAAGACAGTGAGGGACATAGAGATGGGAGAGACCGGAGATTGATGGAGGGAGGAAATGGACAGTAGCGACACACAAGAGAGAGACAATGAAGAGGAAAGCGATCTTCAGCATGCAAATGGAAAATTTTTGTTTCATTAATTTGCCCCCAATCATTTTGTCATATAACAACGGGTTTGCTTAGGCGAGATCGTACGAAATTGGAAAAATTATAAATTATCTATAGAAGGGTTCTGCCAGAAATTGGACTTCTTTTTGATGAAAATTATATGAAGTTGTCTATAGTGGTTCTGTATATATTCGAAGAAACTTTATCTTCATAGTACAATGTGTGAATGATAATCAGAGAAGTACACTCTCGTAGCAATTTTAATTTAAAAATATTTGGTGCGGTCACGCCAGAGAAATGTTTTTTTGTTGAAATAATTTTTCAATTAGTGAATTAAGTGTAAATGTATATATGATATGATATGATATGATATGATATGATATGATATGATTTTATTGGCACAAAATCGCGGCCCGGAGGCCGAATTACATTGTACACAAAGTAAAGCAAAAAACAACAATGAGAATTTAAGCAATATATGTGATGCGATCAAGCCAAATCAGTCGGAACTCTGTAATATTGATTTTGAGATATAGCCAAACAAAGCAAATATTTCCTTTTGTTTCCTCTTGTTTTGGAAACTCTTTAATTCTTCATATCTTTGGAACTGGTTGCTCAATTTCAATGGGAATTTCTGCAAAATGCAGCTTTGTAAATGGTTTGTACTATCCTATAAGAAACTGAAAATTTAAAATTTCCGAGTTCCGACTGATTTTGCTTGATCGCATCACATATATATATATAACAACATAATAAATATGTATGTAACTTTAATATTATATCTCTATAAAATCAAAATGATTTAGTTGTATGATTATCATGGTGTCACTAAGTACTGACGCAAGGATAGGCCTACATGCCAATATATTCCCACCCCTCAATTTTTCGAAACATTTCAGATATTGTAACAAAAAAGAAAAAAAAGTGTATTTTTTATTTCATTTTTTTCAGTTTTGTTGTTGTTGTTGTTGTTTTTTCTTAATTTGAGTATAGTCCCACTACCAATTTTGAAAGATGTTCACCTAAAACAGGGTGGGACTACACTCGAGTCAGTACGGTAAGTGTCAATGTACTTGATGTATTATTATCATGGTGTTATAAAGTATCTTGTAAAGTCATCGGTCAAATGCATTAATTGTAAATAGCAACACTTCTGTGTCTATATAACCAGCACAAATACAATTTACTCGAAAAAGTTTGGACGGCTGTTTATCAGAAATTTTTGAAATCTATCTCCATATTGTTTTATAACAGTGAATACGTTGTTCTCTCCTGTCAACAATGACACCTCATTTGTGACGATAACATATTCCACGGCTGAGTAACTTTCTTTTAAAGACAGAGAGGTCTCAACGAAAATGTGCCAAACTGACCATTGTCTGCGCTCATCTCATTGATTTGAATGAATGAGTGGGTTAATGCATGAATATAAGAATAAATGAAAAATTGTTTGCAGTATATTATTTTGAATGAAAAGTGCTAGGATGGGATTAACAGTTCTACAGGTGGATTCAAATGGATCAACACAAGTCAATATCTCTTGCTGGTCACTTCTTCATAGTGGTCATTTGCAAGAAAGTTCTAATCAACCATGGTTCGATTATCAGATCTGGATACCGCTCGAGCTATTGGTCAGCTTGAGGCTGGCATACCTCAGAATCAAGTTGCGGCAACTTTTGGAGTTTTACGCAGTATGATCTCCAAGCTAAAAGCCCAGTTTCATCAGACCAGAGATGTCAAAGACAGACCCAGAAGTAACCGGCTAAGAAAAACAACGGCTGCAGAAGACCGGTACATCAGGCTGGCAGCACTTCGAAACCGTTTTTAATAAAACAGTGTGATTCCTTACTCATGTTTACGGATGCAAATGGTGCAGACAACGGCAGATTTGGCACATTTTGTTTGAGACCTCCTTGTCTTTCAAAGACAGTTATCAACCATGGAATAAGTTATGGTCACTAATTTGGTGTCATTGGTGTGAAACAATACGGAAATAGATTTCAAATATTTCTGAGATATAGCCGTTTTGGAAAGTTTTCAAACTTTTTTGAGGAGTTTATTATATTGCTATAAAGTCAAAACTATTTACAATTGAATATTGTACTCTTAATTACTTTATTAACTGGTATGTAAAAGTAATAGCACTTTAATCATCACGTTAAGGCATATGAAGACTTGATTGACTCTGAAAAAATGCTGACTCGCACGTTTGTTTATGTAAATTGTTTTTAACAATTTAACAAATATAATCTGCCTGAGCCTTTTCACGCAGTGCTCTTGAATTAATGTTATTAAACTAGAGTCGATTGTCCAGGTGTTAGGGAGCACATTATATTATTAACATCATTTTTGAAAACACAAGAAAACATAAGAATGTGTTAGAATACTGTGATGTGGCCATTGTGATGTTGCTAATTAGGCACATGTATCTGATTGAATTAAATATAATTATGATTTCTGGAGAGGAACATTTAATAAAGAAGGATGTATGTCTTTCTTGTAATCAGATAAATGTGCAAAACGCAGCAAAAAATTTGTTACTATGTATCGTTACAAATAATATATATATATATATATAACAAGTATAATTTTTCAGGTGACTAACTTTGGAATTAAAAGTGCTCAAACCCATATATATATATAACCTATATAATAATATTTGTGTCAATGAGTCAAGTGTAATTGTATTATATCTCTATGAAATCAAAACTATTTGTATGATTAATATTGATTATCAAAGTACCTTTGATGTTTGTAACTTTAATATTATATCTCTATAAAAACAAAATGATTTAGTTGTATGATCATCATGGTGTCATAAAGTATGAAGTAATTTTGTAAAGTCACCAGTAAAATGCTTTAGATGTAAATAGTAGTAACATTTCTGTGTCTACATAACCAGCACAAATACAATTTACTATTATATTGCTATGAAATCAAAACTATATATAATATTGTACTCTAATTACTTTATTATCTGCTATGCACAAGTCATAACACTTTGCTCATCATAATAAGCAATTTGCTTAAGAATAATTGATTGACCCTAAAAAAAACTACCGACTCGCATGTTTGTTTGATATAATCTGCCCGTAGTCTTTGTTATTAAACTAGGGTCAATTTGGCTGGAGTTGTTGGAGGGGTAAGCAAGCATGTTAACGAATGCCATATAAGTATGTTAGTGGAAGAGATTTGCCGGGCCACACAAATCAACCCTACGATCCCCACTTATGCATCTTCTCTATTGTTAAACCATTGCTGTGACGTCAGTCTATTCAATAAACTGTAGATTATTTTCTACGAATCAACACTTTTCTGCACGAATCTACAGTTAAGTGTGGATTCGTACAGAGAAGTGTGGATTCGTACTAAACATGTAATCTACAGTTTATTAAATAGAATTACGGCTGTTTCTAAATTAAGTGATAGGAAAAGGAACATTATCATGAACAAATAAAATAAAATGAACGACATTCAAAAATTATGAAACCATTTTACACTAAAAAATACAATGAATACCGTGGTATTTTATTTGTACATGCGCTGATCTTACGTTTTCCAAAATTATATAGCCTATCGAGCTTTTGTATAGGCCTACAAACATGACAAAATTGTATTGTAAAATAACAACACAAATTTTGCATTTTTAGTGTAACTCAGAACTTGGCCATTACACTTTCATTTGTGTCATAAATCTATATAATATTCCACCAAGATTTGCATAGGCCTATGCAGGGACTGGCATTTGAAATTTTCAGGAGAGCATTAAATAGCTTTTCTGGGCCATCATTCCCATCAAGGACAGCTGTTCGGAGCATTTATAATAGAATGTAGGGACAGAATGGTTCATTAAGGAGAGCTAAAACACTCTCCAATATCAGATTTAAGGAGAGCATTAGGGGAGTAATTGCTCTTGCTCTCCTCAAAAGGCAGTCGCTGCCTATATGTTCTGTTTTTTTCTATTTATTTTTTTTTTTAATTTATCTTTTGTTGGTTTTTTTTTCTTTTATGTTCTTTTTTTCATTTTCTTCCTTTTCATTTCAGTCGCTTACATGTTTTTTATTTAAGAAACTTTGCTACATAATACACATTCTGTATCAATGCATTTAGGCCTATTTATTTGTTTGTTTTGCACATGTTTAGTAATGATAAAAGCCACCGTAGATCTATTTTCTGTTTAATTTTTATTTGTCTTTCGTGTACAAACTACATTTTGTTTCATCTGGTGGTATTTTGGCACGCTTGAATATTTACTTATATCGATCAGTAGGCTTATCCGATAATTAAATATTATAATGTTAGCATGGTTATAGGGACACTCCATTTGATTTCCAGGGGGCTGGAAGTTGAGGTCGAGGCTTTTTTCCGTATTGAAGGCGGCGAAGTTTTGTTGTGGTTTCTTTTTTGTTTGTTTGTTTTTTCCTGCTGAAATTCAGGGACAGTAGGTATTATTAATAGGACCAACCAAATAAAACAAATTCTTCCCCTGTTTACACATTTAAAATGGACATATGCCTACCTTTGTTCGGCTAAATGTAGAATCTTGTTTTAGGTCCTTTTCCCTTTTCGAAAGACATCTTCAAAACAAATCCCATGAATCAGCAATATATCCTTTGAATGATTCCATCGAAAAATTGCAATTATCCAAGTTACTATGAATACGGGATGCATTTCAACGAAGATAACAAATAATTTCCATAATTGCATGGTTGTTCCTAAACCGAACACTCGATTTACGGAAGAAGAGTTTCATTGCTTTGTATCCTTTCTTCTGAGTATTTTCGATAATTTCCATGGCAAATAACAATTTAAAGGCCCTTTCAGTGATTTCACAGGAACATTAAAAAAAATTGAAATTTGTCAGAGTTGCTTAGAAATAAAGAATAAGTCTACAGAATTTCATTAAACCACTTTTCCCCTGAATACATCGACAAATTAGTCAAAAAACAGAAGTTTTAGAAAGGTTTTCTACTTCAACTCAGATCGACTCGAGAAAATCGAGATTGTCGTACAGTGCGCCACCAATCGACTGGAAAACTTCCAAGTCCAGTGTTTCTAACACGGGGGAAGTAGAGTCTAAATTGATTTAAAACAGACGCTTAATTTTTGTAGTAGAAAGCAAAATAAGCAATTAAAGGTCACCGAGGCACTAACGGTCAATTCAAATATGAAAAACAGTTAAAATTGTGTATTTTGTTTAAAATAGTAGCTACTGATGTAATAAGTAGTAGAAACAATACGCAACGCGTGTTGGTACGGTGGAGAGTGAGCTTCTCGATCTCGAGTCGGACTTTTGTACTGTCAGTATCAAAAGTCCAGAATCATGCAAATGCTTTATTTTGTCTAAAATACACGGCTTTCGACCGAACCACTAGCAGGCTATGTTAGCACATCTATGCCAATTACAAAGGTACCAAAATCTGAATTTTGATGATTTTTACGATCGTCCGGATGAGCAAATCACTGAATGGGCCTTTAATCATCATGAAGATAGGACATCCTTCATCTTCAATAAAATCATGTGTAGTAATATACAGAACACAGCACAGGTCTAGCTATCTTCAGGTGTAACACTGCAATGATTTTGTTATTGGCCATTTGATATGAACCCGTGACTATTATGGCAATTTTCCTTGTTATGCAAAAGAGACCTATAAACGCATCTACTTCAGTACTATACGCTGGCGAAGTTACGTAATAATCGGATTAACTACCATAGCAATAGGTGAATCATGCTGATTAGTTGCACCTGTAAGATTAGTATCTTTGAAAAGACCGGTATTGTATTCAATCTATGATTGCAGACATACAGGTGGTGAGTGCAACCTGCTTGTAGTACAGCGCGAAATGTTCAAAATTGTTTTCACCTATTGCTATGGTAATTAATCCGATAAATGACGCAACTTCGCCAGCGTATGCCCGACGTGTTATGTCCGTTAAAGCCTATTACCGGTCATAAATCCCTTCCGTTTCTACATGAGCATCATCAGAAAATTTAACCCGATTTTAAATGTTTTCACTGAAAATTCACTTTCAATAAACGCCCCTCTTTAGAACAAATTACAGACAATGCGGTAGTATGTCATGTAAGAAAAATGCAAATTCAAAAGTTCCAAAATTAAGACCAATTTTGTATTTATGTAGGTTCTATTATTATTATTATTATTATTATTATTATTATTATTATTATTATTATTTTAGTTTGACAAAGTAGTCCCATTTTACAGTAGACTTAGCTCTATATCGCATTTTATACATGTAGGCCCTACTATGGTGGACATCTTTGAAAAATGACAAAAATAAAAAATTACACTGACTCCCATCATCATGCTATTTTTTTCTTGGGGGGGGGGGGTCCCAAATTTACAAAACGTCGGCTTCAATAAAATTGCGACCTCCCCTATTTCGGCAGCAAATATTTTATGACCCCCACCGTTTACACCCCCCCAAAAAAAAAAACAGGCATCAGTCTTTTTGAATAAAATAAACACACTATCTGTAGTCATGCTGTGTTGTGACTCCCTACATTTTGGTCATCAAAAATATTTTATGACACCCCTATTTTTCTTTCCGTATATATTTGGGACCCCCTAATCATCTTATAAAATGCAATTGCATGCCTTTCTGTTATCATGCTTATGGCTTAATAAATTTCATCTCCATCTACATCCAGGGCCATACTGCCCCCCCACTGAACCCTCTGGGGTTAACATTTGCTACACCCCCCCGAAACTCGTGTAGGTTATCCCAATAAGGATGGTCAATTGCTCCTGCGCCTGAATTTTTCACCCGATCATGGAGGGTGCGATGGAGAGTTTTCAGTGCCTTTATCACTACAGGTATCTGCTCCCCGACCGTATCGGGACCCCCCCCCCTTGTCATGTAATAGCGTGGCTATCTCCTCCCAAAGCTTTTTTTTTTTATCCCAGAAATACTTTCCGTGTCTCTCCAAATTTTGAGTATAGCCAATGTTTCCTTGTCATTCCAATTGACCCCTCTATGGAAACGGGAAATCACAAGCAGCAAATAAAAAAGAAGCTAAAAGGGAAATGTAAGAAAGAACAGATTTTAATGTTCATTTTCAATGATTCTACCTGTTCAGTAATTCTTCCTGTTATAGTGAACGCTCCCATTTACTCATCTAACGGTGATGTCCGAAAAAAATAATCGCATCCCCAGGCCTTGCCGTTTGAGGCGAGCGATCGCTCTCGCTCGCCGCCGCTCGCCCAAACTCGATTTTTAGTGAGCGATTTTCCACTCGCCATAGACACTAAATATCACTCGCTGCGAATCTCCCAAAATCAGCCACTAAATCAGCCATTTCAGTATTTAATCGATGCTGTACTCCCTCCAAGCGTAGAAAGTGAAAAATGTTAGCGCGCTTCGCTCGCATTTCAACATAAATGTACATAAATACCGTGTCAAGACAGAAACTCTACTTGATTATTTCCTAAATAAGTGATATTTGTGAAAATTCGACCACTCGCCTACAATCATGCTAGCGAGTGATTAACCACTCGCCTTTAAAGTCTAAACGGCAAGGCCTGCATCCCGCTAGTTTATATTAATATTTGCAGCTGCAGCCATAAATTACTCTGCTTAAAATTTTGATATAGGCCTACTCACAATTATATCCGACAGCCCAACAGTGCTGCGTGTCCACACGTAATTACTATTACCGGACGTAACGTTTCGATCGGTCTTAACAGCTCTTAACTCTGGTCATCTTCAGCCTTAAATTGTCGGATTTAAAGCACATTACGTCGGATATAGCAATTTTTTATATATCCGACGCTCATTCACACTGCCACTTATATCCGATACTATTACCGACGTAATTTAAGTCCGGTAATAGTCCGACTGTGTGAACACGACGAGTCGGCAATAGCTCTATGTCCGACGTGTTTATATCCGAGCTATTACCGGTCATAACTAACCGGAAATGGTCAGCAGAGCTAATGTATCCTTCTCTTGCCAGTTCATTCCTCTATTGCGTTTGATATTCGCACCTGCATCCATGATGATTTTGTTTTATCTCTCACTGGTCACACTATTTATACTCTGCTTCAAATCAGTTGCGCGAGTGATTTAATTTAACCCGGAAGTGTTCTTCACGCTGAATCGCGCAGAAAGGTGAAAGGTCACAGTTACGAGTAGGCCTATATCCGACAGCCCAAAAGCGCTGTTCAGTGTTCACACGTAATTACTATTACCGATCGTAACGTTTCGATCGGTCTTAACAGCTCTTAACCCTGGTCATCTTCGGATTTAAATTGTCGGATTTAAACCACATTACGTTGGATATAGTTATATCCGACGCTCATTCACACTGCCACTTATACCCGATACTATTACCGACGTAATTTAAGTCCGGTATTAAGTGGTTTAAGTCCGACTGTGTGAACAAGGCTTAATTATGTACAAATCTACAGATATAGAAATTACAGGTGTGAGATACTTTGTAAATGTAATACACCAATAATACGAATCAACAGATAAAGAAATTACAATGGAACAATGTAATGTTTGCTTTTTCCATTTATTATTACTAGTAACTTACGAATCCACAGTTTTAGAAAATATTAAGTTGTTAGTATAAAGCAATGGTTTAAGTCAGAGAATACACTCAAAACTGTTGATTCTTGAAAATAATCCACGAGGCGTTATCAAGAATCAACAGTTCTTCGTGTATTCTCCTTAACAGAATTCAGTTATATAAGATATGAAGCACAGACTATGAGAAATGGTAGTTGTCAGTGATTGTTTATTATTGAATGTGATCATGTCTGACAGAATGGACATGGTGCATTTTGTTTTAATCACAATTATTTTTAGACAAGGTACATCAATAAACCTCATTTTTGAAAACAAAAGAATGTGTTAGAAAACTGTGATGTGGCCATTGTGATATTGGCATTTAGCAATTGGGTACCTGTATCTGATTGAATTAATTATGATTATGATTTTTGGAGAGGAACATTTAAACAAGAAGGATGTATGTCTTTTTTCTTATCAGATAAATGTGCAAAATATAGCCAAACAACTTGTTACAATATATCGTCACAGTTAGTTGATTTGTAACAATGAGAGTTATATTTGTGTCAACGAGTCAAGTATAAATGTATTATATCTCTATAAAATCAAAACTAGTTAGTTGTATGATTAATATTGATTGTCAGAGTACCTACTATTTCTCTAAAGATAGTAAATTTGTAAAGTCATCAGTAAAATACGTTTAATTGTATTTACGAACAGCACTTCTGTGTTTACTTAAGCAGCACAAATGGAATTTACTATTAGGGCCTATATTGCTATAAATCAAAACTATATATTTATAATCGAATATTGTACCCTAATTACTGTATTATCTGTATGTAAAAGTCATAGCACTCTAATCATCACAAGGGATATAAATAATTGTTTAAGACTTGATTGACTCTTATAAAAATTGCCAACTCACAGGTTGTTTGTTTGTTTGTTTGTTTAAATTGTTTTTAACAATTTAAAAAATATTATATGCCCAAGCCTTTTCACACAGTGATCTTGAATAAATACGAAATGTAGTCTTTGTTATTAAACTAGAGTCAATTTGGCTATGTCCAGGTGTGAGTGAGCGCATCAGCGGGAGTTGTGGGAGGGGTAATCAAGCATGTTAACGAATGCCACATAGGTACGTTAGTGGAAGCATAGACTCTGTCTTCAGAGTCTATGGTGGAATCAACCCTACGATCCCCAGTTATGCATCATCTTCTGTATTGGGAATTCATTTATAAGGTCTGAAGCACTGACTATGAGAAATGGTAATTGTTGGTGATATCTGACAAAATGAACATGAATCACAATTATTATTTTAGAGACAAAGTACATCAAATTATAAACCACATTTTTAAAAACATAAGAATATGTTAGAAAATTGTAATGTGGTCATTGTGATGTTGTCATCTAGCAATTGCAATTGGGTGCCTGTATCTGATTGAATTAATTATAATTATGATTTTTGGGAGGAAAATTTAAACAAGAATGATGTATATATGTCTTTCTTGTAATTAGATAAATGTGCAAAACATAGCCACCAGACATAGTCCAAACGACTTGTTACTATGTATCGTCACAATTAGTTGATTTGTAGCAATAAAAGTTATATTTGTGTCAATGAGTCAAATGTAAATGTATCTATATAAAACATAGCCAAAATACTTGTTACTATGTATCGTCACAGTTAGTTGATTTGTAACAATAAGAGTTATATTTGTATCAATGAGTCAAGTGTAAATGTATCTATATAAAACATAGCCAAACAACTTATTACAATGTATCGTCACGATTAGTTATTTGTGACAATGAGAGTTATATTTCTGTCAATGAGAAAAGTGTAAATGTATCATTTCTCTATAAAATCAAAACTATTTGCGATTAATATTGATTATCAAAGTACGTATAATAAAGATAGTAAATTCGCCAGTAAAATACTTTTAATTGTATTTATGAGCAGCACTTCTTTGTCTACTTAAGCAACACAAATACATTTTACTATTATATTGCTATAAAATCAAAACTATGTACTCTAATTACTGATATGTAAAAGTCACAGCACTATAATCGTCACACTAAGGCATATAAAAATGTTTGATTGGCGCAACAACCGACCCTAAAAAAATGCCGCCTAGCAAATTTGTTTCACAGTTTAAAAAGTTAAAAAAAGATAATCTGCCTGGGCCTTTTCATTGCAGTATAAATGTAGTAATTTTTTGAATTTTTACGTGAATATCTATTTCCTAAAGAGTGTATTTTACGCACCGATCTCGGAAGCCGACATGAAAACGTAACTGTTTTATATTTTCCGTGTTAAAAAATAGCCTTTAAAATTGTGTAAATTAAACCGTCTCACCTCTAGTGATTCTTCTTTTTAAAAAGGATTATAAATAAACAGACAGAAAGTGACATGGATGGGCCCAGTGATGGCACATTTTATCGGGAGAGGTGTATAATCGGATCCAGATATAAAATTATTAATTTGCGTCTGACGTCACCTGTCAATCAAACTCGGAAACGATTTGTTTATGATTTGTGGTGATGATTGAAATTTCTGAACGCTGCAGTAAAACAGTGATGCAGTATCCCCTGTGGTTAATTTTGCACCTTCAAACATACAAACCATACAATCTCAAAAGTAAGGTTATAGTCATTTTTCTTTTCTGAAGGCACCATGTCAACAATGCGCAGAAAAGTTTGCCTTGTAAAAGTACAATCATTTTGCACAATTTTCTGCAATTCATTTTCTCTGATGGTAAACCCCATTTTTGTAAACATAAGAACGTGTTACAAAATTGTGATGTGGGCATTGTGATGTGGTCATTGTAGTGTGGTCATTGTGATGTGGCCATTGTGATGTGGTCATTGTAGTGTGGCCATAGTGATGTGGCCATTGTGATGTGGCCTTTGTGATGTGGTCTTTGTGATGTGGTCATTGTGTGTGGTCATTGTGATGTGGCCATTGTGATGTGGTCATTGTGATGTGGTCTTTGTGATGTGGTCATAGTAGTGTGGTCATTGTGATGTGGCCATTGTGATGTGGTCATTGTAGTGTGGTCATTGTGATGTGGCCATTGTGATGTGGCCTTTGTGATGTGGTCATTGTGATGTGGTCATTGTGTGTGGTCATTGTGATGTGGCCATTGTGATGTGGTCATTGTGATGTGGTCTTTGTGATGTGGTCATAGTAGTGTGGTCATTGTGATGTGGCCATTGTGATGTGGTCATTGTAGTGTGGTCATTGTGATGTGGCCATTGTGATGTGGTCATTGTGATGTGGCCATTGTGATATGGTCTTTGTGATGTGGTCATTGTGATATGGTCTTTGTGATGTGGTCATTGTGATGTGATCTTTGTGATGTGGCCATTGTTATGTGGTCATTGTGATGTGGCCATTGTGATGTGGTCATTGTGATGTGGTCATTGTGATGTGGTCTTTGTGATGTGACCTTTGTGATATGGTCTTTGTGATGTGGCCATTGTGATGTGGTCCATTGTGATGTGGTCTTTGTGATGTGGTCATAGTAGTGTGGTCATTGTGATGTGGCCATTGTGATGTGGTCATTGTAGTGTGGTCATTGTGATGTGGCCATTGTGATGTGGTCATTGTGATGTGGTCTTTGTGATGTGGTCATTGTGATGTGGTCTTTGTGATGTGGTCTTTGTGATGTGGTCATTGTGATGTGGTCATTGTGATGTGGCCATTGTGATGTGGTCATTGTGTGTAGTCATTGTGATGTGGCAATTGTGATGTAGTCATTGTGATGTGGTCATTGTGATGTGGTCATTGTGATGTGGTCATTGTGTGTGGTCATTGTGATGTGGCCATTGTGATGTGGTCATTGTGATGTGGTCTTTGTGATGTGGTCATAGTAGTGTGGTCATTGTGATGTGGCCATTGTGATGTGGTCATTGTAGTGTGGTCATTGTGATGTGGCCATTGTGATGTGGTCATTGTGATGTGGTCATTGTGATGTGACCTTTGTGATGTGATGTGGTCATTGGCTCTTTGTGATGTGGTCATTGTAATGTGGTCTTTGTGATGTGGTCATTGTGATGTGGTCATTGTGATGTGGCAATTGTGATGTAGTCATTGTGATGTGGCCATTGTGATGTGGCCATTGTGATGTGGCCATTGTGATGTGGCCATTGTGATGTGGTCATTGTGATGTGGTCTTTGTGATGTGATCATTGTGATGTGGGCATTGTGATGTGGCCATTGTGATGTGGCCATTGTGATGTGGCCATTGTGATGTGGCCATTGTGATGTGACCTTTGTGATGTGCTCTTTGTGATGTGGTCATTGTAGTGTGGTCATTGTGATGTGGTCTTTGTGATGTGGCCATTGTGATGTGGTCTTTGTGATGTGGTCATTGTGATGTGACCTTTGTGATGTGCTCTTTGTGATGTGGTCATTGTGATGTGGTCATTGTGATGTGGTCATTGTGATGTGGTCTTTGTGATGTGGTCATTGTAATGTGGTCTTTGTGATGTGGTCATTGTGGTCATTGTGATGTGGTCATTGTGATGTGGCAATTGTGATGTAGTCATTGTGATGTGGCCATTGTGATGTGGCCATTGTGATGTGGCCATTGTGATGTGGTCATTGTGATGTGGTCATTGTGATGTGGTCATTGTGATGTGGTCTTTGTGATGTGATCATTGTGATGTAGGCATTGTGATGTGGCCATTGTGATGTGGCCATTGTGATGTGGCCATTGTGATGTGACCTTTGTGATGTGCTCTTTGTGATGTGGTCATTGTAGTGTGGTCATTGTGATGTGGTCTTTGTGATGTGGCCATTGTGATGTGGTCTTTGTGATGTGGTCATTGTGATGTGACCTTTGTGATGTGCTCTTTGTGATGTGGTCATTGTGATGTGGTCATTGTGATGTGGTCATTGTGATGTGGTCTTTGTGATGTGGGCATTGTAATGTGGTCTTTGTGATGTGGTCATTGTGATGTGGTCATTGTGATGTGGCAATTGTGATGTAGTCATTGTGATGTGGCCATTGTGATGTGGCCATTGTGATGTGGCCATTGTGATGTGGCCATTGTGATGTGGCCATTGTGATGTGGTCATTGTGATATAGTCTTTGTGATGTGATCATTGTGATGTGGCCATTGTGATGTGGCCATTGTGATGTGGCCATTGTGATGTGGTCATTGTGATGTGGCAATTGTGATGTAGTCATTGTGATGTGGCCATTGTGATGTGGCCATTGTGATGTGGTCATTGTGATGTGGTCATTGTGATGTGGCATTGTGATGTAGTCATTGTGATGTGGCCATTGTGATGTGGTCATTGTGATGTGGCCATTGTGATGTGGCCATTGTGATGTGGCCATTGTGATGTGGCCATTGTGATGTGGTCATTGTGATGTGGTCTTTGTGATGTGATCATTGTGATGTGGGCATTGTGATGTGGTCTTTGTGATGTGGCCATTGTGATGTGGTCTTTGTGATGTAGTCATTGTGATGTGGCCATTGTGATGTGGCCATTGTGATGTGGCCATTGTGATGTGGCCATTGTGATGTGGCCATTGTGATGTGACCTTTGTGATGTGCTCTTTGTGATGTGGTCATTGTAGTGTGGTCATTGTGATGTGGTCTTTGTGATGTGGCCATTGTGATGTGGTCTTTGTGATGTGGTCATTGTGATGTGACCTTTGTGATGTGCTCTTTGTGATGTGGTCATTGTGATGTGGTCATTGTGATGTGGTCATTGTGATGTGGTCTTTGTGATGTGGTCATTGTGATGTGGTCTTTGTGATGTGGTCATTGTGATGTGGTCATTGTGATGTGGCAATTGTGATGTAGTCATTGTGATGTGGCCATTGTGATGTGGCCATTGTGATGTGGCCATTGTGATGTGGCCATTGTGATGTGGTCATTGTGATGTAGTCTTTGTGATGTGATCATTGTGATGTGGGCATTGTGATGTGGCCATTGTGATGTGGCCATTGTGATGTGGCCATTGTGATGTGGCCATTGTGATGTGGGCATTGTGATGTGGCCATTGTGATGTGGCCATTTAGCAATCAGTTATCTGAAATATAAGATTTTTGGAGAGAAGGAAACTTTGAACAGGAAGGATAGTGTCTTTCCTGCACTAACAGGAATAAATGAGCAAAAACAAAGCCAAAAACTTGTTACTCTGTAACAATGAGACTTCCATTTGTGTGAACGAATTTAAGTGTAGATGTAACTTGATATTTATCTATCAAATCAAATCTATGTAGTTGTATGATTCAGACTTGTAGTGCCCGTACCCGTGCTCGTACCCGTACCCGTACTCGAGTTCCAATTTCCATACCCGTACCCGTACCCGTGGTTCCGGACCCGTACCCGTACTAACTCCACTCATGAATCCCACTGTGAATCCCACTGTGAGTCCTCTGATCATGATCAAAAATAGGTTACATGTCCAGAGATATCCCGATTGTAGACAAGATATCAACACAGCATCACCATCTGCTGAAGACGCTAGTCGTTCCAGGTGAGCGAAAAAAATATAATAGTGTAGTGTTGAAGTTAAAACTTTAATTCAGGTTACATGTTGTTTTCACATTTTAGATTTGTATTGAACATGAAAATACTTTATGTATTTAAGTGTTACGATATTGAACTCCAGATAAATCAAAGGTAAATAAAGAGACTGTATTTTGTGTTATTAAACATGCTAAATGATATTCACATAGTCTTTTCACCAGAATACATATTAAGCTAACTTCAATTTGTTATTCTTTGGGTTATACACATAACAATATACAAATTTAAACTATAGAGAAACACTTAATATTTTGCTATTAGTGAACTCAACCTTAAACATTATGGATTGCAGTGTGGTTCAACCCATAACCAAATTCTTGTGTTATTGTTAAATTTTTAGGTCAATGTCCCCAGATATGGTTATAGGGAGCTCATAGGGGAGGTAGCCATGGTAAAGGGGAGGCAAAAGGGGAGTCCATAATTGCTATCCTTTGGGGTCAAACACTCTAGATATTAGGTTAATGGGGGGCTCAAAGGGGAGATTCGACTACTTTAAAGGGGAGGCAAAGGGGAGAACATTAAAATACAATCGAGGAACTTAATTCCCACATCAGCAATTAACGTCGTGCTGGGGGAGAATTGTGAACCTTTTCAATAATTCAACGGGGATAACGGGGAGTCTTAACGGGCGTTTTTAAAATTCCAACGGGTAAATATTTGGCAACACCATGAACAGAGACGAGGGGCAATACAACTTGAGTCACGTTTTTGACGATCTGATAACTGACAAGAAATCAACTGGCAACTCAGTTGCTAAGCAGCAGTCAACATCAGCTGTATACAGATCGTCATTACATCAATAGCATCGATAAAGGAAACTGACAGTTTCCGAAACGTCTGCAAGTAAGTGGATATTTTATTGGACTAGTCGTAAGAAATCACAACTAACAATTGGACTTACTGTTTTTGAGTGGGAAATGTTCACGTCCAATCCTGAACGCATAATCAGCCCTACTGATCATCTGGCGGCAAAAGTTCATTGACCTGTGAAACGGATGTTGTAGTATCACAGGTCACCACCTTTGACTTCAACCTGAGAGGTATCTTCCTGATCGCTGAACTGTAGGCGGCTTACGTCACAACTTGGCCGGGGCCTACAGTTCAGCGATCAGGAAGATACCTCTCAGGTTGAACTCAAAGGTGGTGACCTGTGATACTACAAAATCCGTTTCACAGGTCAATGAACTTTTGCCGCCAGATGAGTAGGGCTTATGATGCGTTCAGGATTGGACGTGAACATTTCCCACTCAAAAACAGTAAGTCCAGTTGACTAGATTATAGTTTGATATTAATATTCTTTCTTTATTGGGTTTCTCCTATGCTTTTGTTCAGGAAATATTTAACAGAATTTGTTTGATTGTATTTTCCTCAAGGTTACAAAATTAACTCTAATTTGATTTCAAAAACCACATCTTACATTAGAATTTGTTGTTCAATGGCTGTAAGTAATAAAACAAAATCTATAGGATTTTTTTGTACAATAGGTCAGAAAAATGAATTAGGCATTCACTATCTTGTTTTATGTGAAGCAATTCTAACGCTTTCTGGAGAGATTTATTAATAACTAGGACAATAAACAAAGCCTTTTGAATATCTTTCCTTCGTGATTGGGTATTACTGTATACTATAGAATCTTATACTTATAGAATATTAGTTTCTTCACTCACTTCTCTCGTAGACTTCCTTAAGAAAAGTCAAACATCAGTGAATGTGGTCATGGTGTAGTGTCATCAGCTTGGTACCAGAATTTGTGTGTACTACAACCAAAACAATAAAAATATTTGGTGGAGACAATACATGGATCATCGGCTCTTGTTTTAGTGGTGTTTTCTTTATGGGCGTTTTTGCACATTCTTGAATTACAACACTTTACGCCATGACATTATGGTCGTAAGAGGTGATTTACCTGTTGCTTTTACCCGTGATCAAGTATACGTGTGTACTCCAGTAGCTTGTAATAGAATTTGTATCAATCGCCACCATCAACATGGCCATTAACATTATATTGATAAACAGATAAAGAAGTTGTCTACTGATGGATAATCCATATACTGAACACTTTGCCTCAACTGGGTCGTTTCTACAGCTCTTCAAAAGGAAGGTAATTATTCACTTCCCATGCATTTAGTGGGGCGACCAGAAGTACTGACAAAAAACCTTTTAGTGATTTTTTAAGCTGGTTAAAGTCAGGGTTGGATTATGTTCACTATTATTGTACCGTAACTTTTTATATAACTTCCAACATACATTGCCTTTTACTGTTTCTACATAGAACGTCAGTAGGTATGACTTATAAAGTTGTCTGGCTGTGTATCTTGATTACTGATCTTTCATTTTTGTAATTGGTAAAAATGTATTTTTGGTATATTGATTTATTATGTAAAGCGCTTTGAAAATGTGTAAAGCCTATTGTGCTTTATAAATGTGTTTTAATATTATTTTATTGTTATTATGATAAACTCTCTCTCTCTCTAGGTGCCATATCCTAAGACGTTGGCGATCATGTCGTGCCACAATTCTCTGTTATAAGCCATCTCCAGAAGCTCTGTCGCTTTATGTTCAGCTCCCCTTTCTTTTAGCCAGTCTTTCAGATTTGATAACCACATCACTCTCTTCCTGCCTCTGCTCCTTGTTCCTTCTATTCTTCCTGTCAATACTAGGTTCTCGAAACCATCCTTTCTGAGGATATGACCAAGGAATTTGAGCTGCTTAACTCTGATTTTACGTAACATGATAAACTACCGTACCACAGAAGGTTGTTCACTGGTTGATGGTTATATTACCGGGCAGTGTGCACCGTCAATCTGATTTGTTCCTATTGGGACTGTTACCCACTATTACCCCGTACCACCTTACTCTGTAGAAACACATTGATATCTTATATAGTATTGTTCATCATTACAGACAGGGAGAAACTGGAAGGCTTGTTGGGTTACCTTTTACACTCATAAAATGAATCCGTAATGCTTAACAAATTAAGTGCATAGATACCACGCTCGCAAAAGTATCCTCAATCTTCACACGCAAGAAACTGCAATATGGGTCTGCTTATTTACGCGTGTGAAGATATGCCATTACATTGATGAAATTTACCAGAAATACAATACACTTTTTAGTGTCAACTCAACTACAAACCTACGGTCACATGTGAGCATGATTGTTTGTTTCTAGCAAGTGCTGATTTATGTAATGAACGATTGTTTGAACTAGAGTCCTCTAAGATAGCAATATATCGAAGGTCAACCAATATGGAAAAGAAAAACAGTTTAGCTATTAAAACCCTTGTCACTGTTCTCTTGTGTTCATTCATTTTCCAAATTCCAACGTTACCGTGCAGTGCAGATTTGCACATTTTTCCTCTTTGGAATGTAACTCAAAACAGCTCTGGACCATGCCATCTCACAATGGACAGCATTGTTGGGCAGAACGTGACAACATTAACCGGCGATTTAAATACAACTTGCAGTGTGCATTTGGAAACATTGGTCGGAATAGGAACTATGATACAAATACCTCATCAACAAATGGATCCTGATACATTCATAATTGCTGAAAAACAAGGAGAACTGCCGAATTGCCAAAGTAGATATGTGGTTATTACAGCAGACAAACCCTGCTTCATTGTATTTTCGCACACAAAGCTCCAGTTATTGCTACAAGGTAACGCTAGTATCCATCTCAATTACATAACGATAAACCAGTCTCTGGCTTTTTGTAATGAAGAGGAAATTGATGAAGAAGGAAAGAAAGAGGGTTACGAGATGCCTGATGCAAAATACTGTCATGTACAAGAATTCAATCACACAATTTCTTGTTTCCTATTTTCAAACCATACCTGTTCTTTCAATTTACCATCTAACTGTAATGCCACTCTTGGTAACAGATATGTCGAATTCAAATGTCAGGATAACATTTTCCATTCAAGCCACAAAGCTCTGATAATTTATCCAGATAATATCAATGTGTTAGACCTTTCAGAACAGACCGTAGTAGAGATATCAGAAAATACCTTTATCTATCTGAAACATGTAAAGAAACTTGATGTTAGTTATAACAGATTATCCAAACTACATCCCCAAGCATTTTCACGTTTAAAAACGCTCAGTAAATTGTACTTTAGTGGTAACCAGGTAAAAACACTAGAAGCTCAAGTTTTTGATGATTTAGTTGGTCTAGCTGAACTATTTCTTGATAATAATATTTTATCAGTTTTGCCAACTAGGTTGTTTATTAATTTGAGGCAACTTCAAATTTTGAAACTTTCTGCAAATCAGATACATACACTGGATGAACACATTTTTAATTATTTACATGATCTCATTACATTAGACCTTAATGACAATAAACTGACCATTTTACCCAGAGGGTTGTTCAAAGGGTTGAAAAACCTTGAAATGTTATACCTCTTTGAGAATCAGATAAGTTCACTAGATGGGGATTTGTTTAATGAGACCAAGAAGCTGACTTATCTGAGTCTGGGAGATAACAACCTGACCACTTTACCAAGAGGGTTGTTCAAAGGGTTGACAAACCTTGACCAATTGTACCTCCGTATAAATCAGATAATGTCGCTGCATGCTAATTTGTTCAATGAAACTAGTCAACTGAGTTATCTGAGTCTGAGCGTTAACAACCTGATCATTTTACCAAATGGGTTATTCAGAGGGCTGATAAACCTTCAAATATTGTACCTCTATAGAAATCAGATAAATTCACTAGATGGGGATTTGTTTAATGAGACTAGTAAACTGACTTATCTGAGTCTGAGTAATAACAACCTGACCATTTTACCAAATGGGTTATTCAAAGGGTTGAAATACCTTGAGACATTGAAACTCTATGGAAATCAAATAAGTTCACTAGACGGGGATTTGTTTAATGAGACTAGTAAACTGAGTTATCTGATTCTGGGAAATAACAAATTACAACATCTACCAAAACAATTGTTTCATGGTCTGTATAACCTGACTGATCTATACCTCTATAGTAATAAACTGACATCATTAGACGATACATTATTTCACGAATTACCCAGTTTACTGGTACTTTCTTTGTATGCAAACAAACTTGCAGAAATGAGTTACAATTTATTTTGGAAACTGGAAACTTTGACACTTCTTGATTTGGTAAACAACCATTTAACTGATTTGAATCCCAGTATATTTGCAGGATTGAGAAACTTGCAAATCCTGTTTTTGAATTTTAATCAGCTTCGTGCATTAGATGTGCACCTGTTTCAAGACACTACAAGTCTCCATTTTCTGGAGTTATCTGGCAACCAGTTGACAAATATTCCTAATATTAACAGTTTAACTGAACTTACTTTCCTCGGATTACGAGAAAACAGATTGACCCTAATAGACAAGTATACATTTATTGGGCTCCCAAAACAGGTAGAAATGGTTGTAAACCAAACAGAAATCTGTGAATGTTATGTACCAAGTAGCATTAAATGTAGTGCTATTGATGTGCGATCTCCGTATCTGACGTGCAATAGGTTATTGTCAGATAGGGTGTTGATGGTAATGATGTGGCTCATTGGTTTGAATGCTTTAGGTGGAAATATGTTTGTTTTGAGTCGAAAGAAATCAAAAAATGAAAAGAACAAAGTTCAAACATTCCTGCTTAACAATCTCGCAATGTCTGATTTACTCATGGGCATCTATATGCTAATTATTGCATCTGCTGATATTTACTTTGGTGAATATTTTCCGATGCAAGCTGAAACCTGGAGATCTGGTATTACCTGCAGAATAACTGGAGCAATATCAATAATATCAAGTGAAGCTTCTGTTTTCTTTGTGACATTGATAAGCATTGACAGATTCATGAACATCCGATTTCCCTACTCCCAACGTAAGTTAAGAAAGAAATCAGCGGCTGCAATTGTTCTATTACTTTGGTTGATTTCCTTTGCATTGGGAACTGTTCCCTCTATTTTAGCGGGGGAAAATGATAAATTCTATGATAACTCTCATGTGTGCATTGGCCTCCCCCTGGCTCAAATTGAAAAATTCTCAAAGAATGTAACAATAGAAATAATTTATCCAGAAAATACCAATTATTGGTATGTTAAGTACATTGCGAACTCTCAATCACTGGGTCATGTTCCTGGCTTATATTATGCCATAGCAGTGTTCCTAGGTCTTAACGGAATTTGCTACTTCGTCATACTGATGTGCTATGTGGAGATTGTGCGTTTTGTTTTCGAGTCAAGCAAACGTGCAGGTTTAAATAAGGATATGAAAGAACAGATCAGAATAACTGTCAAAGTTGCTGCCATTGTTCTTACGGACTTCTTTTGTTGGTCACCGATTGTTCTACTGGGGATATGTGTGCAAGCTGGTGTACTAACTGTACCTCCTTCAGTGTTTACATGGTCCGTGACTGTTATTTTACCCATAAATTCTGCAATCAACCCATATCTGTACACTATCGCGGGCATCATCAGCAATCGCCGTAAACAAGCGCAAGAATCTGCAATTCAAAAAGCCAATCGGCGACAGGCACCCCGTACTCCAGATATAGCGCTACACCATATGCCTATTTCTCAACATGTGGACAAGAATCGTAGTCAACCTCGTTCAGGAGATTTGTTGCCTTCTACATCTGAGAAAGCAGTGTCAAATGAGACAAGATTGTAATGAATTATCAGGTTTCAATATTTCTCTAAAGATCTGTGTGATGAGAGAGCGATGATTTCAAGAGAGATGAGGGCGAGAAAGAGAGGACAACGAAAGAGAAAGAAATATAAAGTTAACATGGGTAAAGAAGAGAACACATTGGATTATTATTTCTGTATTAACAGCTTCCTTCGCGTGAGTTTCAGTTTATTGTTTGAGATGTTTATATAGGTCTTAAGACCCTTCCCAAAAGCAAGGACAGTAGAGGACTGACGAAGGGAGGCATGTATGGAGTTACGCTTAAGTACCATAGTCATTTGATATGGTCAGTTATATTTTACTTTATAAAATAAGTGACTTCTTTGTTCATCATCTATCCTTTGTCGTTCCTTCTTTCCCGTCCGTGTTAGGGTTAATGTAGTCCATTATAGAGCACTTAATTTGTAACAATGAGACTCACATTTGTGTGAACGAATTAAGTATTAATATAATGTGGGAGGCGTAAGTGAGCATGTTAGCGAAACCACAAGCATGTTAGCAGAAGATTTTTTGACTTACCCCTTTTAGATCTAAGGTCTTAACTTGTGTATCTGATTAAAATATAATTGTGATTTTTGAAGAAGAGGAAACTTTGAACAAGAAGATATGTCTTTTATTAACTACATTGTAACAGATTAATGAACAAGTCATAACCAAAACACTTGTTACTATGTAGCGTCACAACAGAGCACTTAATTTGTAACAATAAGACTCATATTTGTGTAAACAGTGAAGTGAAGATAACTGTAATATATCTCTCTATAAAAAATGTTACTTATTTATTTGTATGATTATTGTGTCATAAAGTACCTTCTAAGATAGTAAATTTGTAACGGCACCGGTAAAATACTTTTAATTGTTAATATGAACACATGATCTATACATAACCAGCACAAATACAATAAGTATATTGTAACATAGCCAAAAAACGTATTACTTTTAGCGTCAGTCATGATAGAGCACTTAATTAGTAATAATGAGACTTAGATGTGTGAACGAATTAAGTGTAAATGTAACCTTAATATTATATCTCTATAAAATCAAATATATACATTACCGTATAGTTGTATGATTATTGTCCCATAAACAAAGTACCATCTAAAGATAGTAAATTTGTTAAGTCATCGGTAAAACATTATATTGTAAATATGAACAACACTGCAGCAGAAATAGAAATACAATTAACTAATGCTATAAAATCAAAACTATTTATGATTGAATGATATTGTACTCATACTTATTATCTGGTATGTAAAAGTAACAGCACTTAAATCATCACGATAGGGTATAAAACAATTGTTTGATTGCCGTAATGACCAACCCTAAACAAACTTCGGACTTGCACGCGCACGAAGTCAGTTGCTCGGATTTTACCCAGACGGCCGAGAATTTTCTCAGTCGACTGGCCTCACTCGAATAGTGATAGACATGGCCAACGATACGCACGTTTTTTTTCACAACCAAAAAAGAAATCTGTCCGACTCTTTTCATTCCAGGCAACGTCCCAGCAAACACAAAAACGTTTTTAAAACGTTTTAAATAAGTTATATTTTGGGTTTTGGTTTAGGTAAAAACGTTTTTATAACATTAAAATGTCGGGTTATATAAAGGTCATGAAATCGTTTTAAAACGTTTTGTATGAAAACACACTACAACAATATTGTTAAAATGTTTTTGAAATGTCATTGTAAACTATTTTTGCAAACTTTTGTTGCCAACTATTTTGTCAACACTTAAATAACATTATGTTAAAATATTTACACCCAGCAAACACAGAAATGTTCTTAAGATGTTTTTTACAAAACGTTTTAATAACATTTAAATGTCGGGTTATATAAAGGTCGTGAAAACATTTTAAAAACGTTATTGTAAATATTTTGGGCAAACATTTTTTGTAAATTTTTTTTTCAACTCAAAAATAACATTCTCTTTAGAATGATTTGTATCAAGTTTTCAAAAATGTTTTTGGAATGTTATTAAAACATTTTTATACCCTTTGTATAACTCGACATTTAAATGTTTTCTGTAAAACATTTGTGTATGCTGTGCAGTAAATTACCAACAAATGTTATTTAACGTTTTATACCATTAATGTACCCTTTATATAATCCGACATTTAAACGTTTTCTGACAACCTTTTATAACCTTTTGCGAATGATGTCAAAAACGTTTTGTGTTTGCTGGGGTTCCAGAACTGTCCCATCTAAAATTATCCCAGGAGATACATCACACATAGTTGAGTTTAAGTTCGGTTTGTTCCAATTTTTTGATGTCATGTGTGGTGTACCCAAAACCATGTAATTTGTTTTATTGGCATTTACCGATAATTTGTTTGACTTGAACCAGTTACTAATTTCTTTCAATTCATTATTAAATAATTGATATTTACTTTCAACATCTTTATGTGAGTACAGTATAGTAGTATCATCTGCGAATAATATAAAGTCTAATACATCAGATGTGTTGATAATATCGTTTACATAAAGAATGAATAATAAGGGACCCAGTTTAGAGCCTTGAGGTACACCGCAAATAATATCTTTAAGTTCTGATTCACACGAGTAATTATACATATTGTTTTCTGTTGCTTAGATAATTAGTGAACTACTCAAGTACGATACCACGAAAACCACAGTGTTTATGATTTATTATTCACAATTTATGAATTAATATGTTATGGAATACCAAAGGTTGTGGTCAATGCCATCCAGGTGCTCTACAAAGACTCCAATAGTGCCGTTGTGGTAGATGGCAGTATCTCAGAGCCATTCCAAGTAACAACTGGAGTGCTTCAGGGTGATGTGTTGGCACCAATCCTGTTTATTATCCTGGTAGACTACCTTCTGATGAAATCAACTTCTGGAATTGACGCTGGAATTGTTACCTACCCACGTCGGTCAAGCAGGTATCCTGCCAAGATGCTGAATGACCTGGATTTTGCTGATGATATTGCCCTGCTGGAATCTTCCATAGACCGGGCCCAGTCACAGCTTACTAGGACTGCAACTGCAGCAGCAGATCTAGGCCTTGTAATCAGCGCACCTAAGACAGAATATATGACTGCAAACTGTAACGCCCAACCAGCACTTGAAGTCTATGGTAGTACCATCAACCATGTCACAGACTCCAGGTATTTGGGTTCCAAGATGGGCTCTAGTGTTGGAGACCTAAAAAGAAGAAAAGCACTAGCCTGGGCAGCTTTCTGGAAACTGGAACGCCTTTGGAGAAGCCCGTCCCTGCCAATCGAAACAAAAATCAAGCTGTTTCAGACAACGTGTGTTACTGTCTTTCTGTACGGGTGCGAGTCATGGTAATTACCAAGGACATGGAAAACAAGATCAATGCATTTGCAACATCTTGCTACAGAGTCATGTTAAACATCAAGCGTGTGGATCGGATTCCAAACGAAACCATCTACAACCTGACCAACACCACTCCACTGGTTGCCAGAGTCAAGAATCATCAACTCAAATTTCTCGGCCATATATTGCGTCTTGAAGATGGCGAGCCTGTGAAAGAATATGCGCTTTATATTCCACCACATGGGAAGAGGAAACCGGGACTCCGCAGCCGACTGATGATGATGATGGTCAATAGTGTCAAAGGCTTTGGATAGGTCTAAAAATATTCCGATTGTGGTTTCATTTCTTTTCACGGCATAATTAATTTTATCAACTAGTTGTGTTATTGCCACGTAGAATGTTTGTTTCGAAAACCAAAACTGCTTATCATTCAACCGCTTTCATCCCAATGGCACTTCAATATGACATGGATATAGGATTATAGGGGTAGGGCTGTGCAGTAAGGGGAATCCCGTGAGAGCAAGGGTCATCGGTCATTGCAAGGGTGAGAGCATAATTTTTGGCATTCGGTGAGACCAAAATGTACAAAATATGGGGTCATTTGGGTGAGAGAGTAGATCTGTTTGGATCTAGATTATGGGGGGGGGGGGCATTGGGTGAGAATATGACTTTTTTAATGGGGTCTTTGTATGAGAGCGTAAAGAAGCCTCGAAATTTGAATTTCAAGTTCTAAATGACTTCAAATGGCTTTGTTATTTTAAAAAATGAATTAACAAAATCAGTGATAGACGAGGCTCGTTGCTGATCAGATGGAAATATATGGGTCTAGGTCTTTGGGTGACAGATCTAAAGGAAAAATATGGGGTCTTTGGGTGACACAGCATGCGCTGGTAATGGCGTCTTTGGGTGAGAGCGATGGTGAAAAGGGGGGTCTTAACAGCCCTACATACACGTCACCTCCAAAGTGGGAGTGCCCCCCCCCGATTTCAGCACTTCACATTTAAGCTCCCATTGGGCGCCCATTCCTTTCTTAAAGGAATTTTTATTGATAGTGTGCGGGAATTACCTAATTTACATGCAAAATCATGCCAGTGTTTCTGTATAGAAAACGGAAGAAAGAGGCTGCTTAAAATCATTACAAATTACTCGATCTCCCCCATATGTGCTACACTAATTTGCAGGATTTAAAATATTATTAAACATGACCAAATCCAAATGTAGCCAAATGTTTATGCAAATTTCTGCTCATTTTAATGCTTAAAAATGTAGTTCACTGCATCTTGCGAATGGTAGTGAGCTTTAGCAAAAATTGCATTGCTCAATTCATAGCGAGCGTGTAGAAGAATTCAAATATCACAGATATACTTTTGTAGGTCCTGTGGTTCTTGAGTTATGTTGTAAAGAGGGTTGAAACAACCAACACTTTTGTAAAACGTACATAACTCATTAACAACAATAAATTAAGCAAGTTTTCAAAGTATGTGATTTGTAGAATGAACTTTTGCAAAACACTATATTTCTCAATAATATGTTGATTCGGATAATGAAAATCAATTTTTTTGGCTGCTTCGACCAACAATACCTCGTATAACCTTGATGCAGGCCATTATTTTTTTCTGAGAATTGAAATAAAGGGCACACAGTCTTATTTCTATTTGGTGGTGTGAAATCTGAAGCGTAGCTTTGAACAACATTTCTTTGTGGGTTAACAAGATTCATGTGCAACTTGATAATATCTATAAAATAAATGACAATATTGAAAGAGCTGCGTGATTGTCTCATTATTTAATCTATATTTGGATGTTAATCTTATAAAGTCACTGTCATAAGGGACCATTGAATATGTACTCTGTAACATTCTTAGAGTGCCGACGTTGTCCATACGAATGGTTATGAGAAATGAAGATCATAATCAATACGTATAAAACAGGTGTGTTTTCTACTGGAGACAGCATTATGGCTTTTGAGAAAGATGTACTAGTATTATCTATAGGCTATACTGAAAAAGCAATATATTAATCAATGCATAAAAATATTTGCTATCTACTGAAATTAGTAATTGATAGAAATGGTCATGAGAAAATAATACTCTAGCCCTAGCTCTACTGAAGATGGCAATCCATGTATATGACTTTGTGAAATATGTGCTATCTACTGAAAGTATTAAATCATTGCATGGCTGGTATGCAAACCAGTACACAAAAAGTAGAGCGACACTTAGACTATGCCATAGTCGATTTTTGATAAATAAAAGCATGTTATTAATGTTAATCATGATGAAAGCATTCAGTTGAACTCGAAATTATACTGATATTTATTACATCAAAATACTAGTATAAAATTGTTATGAAAAAGTTTATATAATTATATTAGTGACAGTAAAAGTAAAGTGTACGTAGGCTTATATTATTGAATGCAACATATCATAATGTCATAATTGTATTGGCACTTCAATACTGAACAATTCTGATTTTAGAATCTGCCAGTTTATTAATCGCGAAATTCCAGGTTAAAAATCCACTTGGGAAGCTAACAAACAGAGGGAGTAGGGTGACTGAAAAGATCAGATGTGAAAATCTATCAATTGTGCACACATTAATTAAATCAGAGTTTTAATCTTAAATACAATATCCAGAGTATGCACAATGGGCAAGTGGACTACGGGGTAGTCTAAGCGACACTGGGTTGCTGGTATGCCACAGGCGGCATAGGACACGCAACACGGACGTACGAGGCTGGCGAAGATACAGGGCTGACAGCCCCATTCACAATACACGGTTAGCGATTATAAATGGACAATTAACATACTTGCAGTGGGGTACTTTGCAGAACCCCAACGGTTTTAGAGTAAGATAATTTTGCTTTGACACCACATAACAAATTTAGAATTGTTTGTGAAGATTTCATGATTATGTGTTAATCCAATGGCGACGTCAAAAATAGCGATATCGCATCCACCATCATCTGGTATGCCACTGGTATATGACTAAAGCGCCTCTCTTAGAAAATGAAATGAAGTCAAATGTATTGAAAGAGGGCGATACTTTACTGCATCTCAAGCGTTATCGAAAGCGCAGGTAGAGACCGACACGATTACATGTCCATTTGCTAGAATCTAAAGATGTGTCCTTCTTTGGAAAGATTAAAATATATATTAAATGAATGATCTTAATAAAGAGGAGTGTTGGTAAAGAAGCGGAAAGGTGGTGTAACTTTTCCGTATATCAGCCTTACTCAATCTTTTGTCTTACATGAACCCAGCAAACAGAAAACGTTTTACAGAAAAACATTTAAATGTCGGATAAGGGTATCAAAACGTTTTAATAACATTAATAAACATTTATGACAAAATATTTTGCAAAAATGTTTCCCCAAAACATTTAACAATAACGTTTTAAAAACGTTTTCATGACGTTTATGTAACCTGACATTTAAATGTAATTAAAACGTTTTGAATAAACACGGAAAAAATGCGTGATCGGTTCTATTTTACTTTTAAAAAGTTAATTTAACTTTCGTGGTCCGGGCACGCGCTGATGAATTGCGATCGCGTAGAAGTGACAAGGTCGCCTACTACGCGCCGCGCCGACGACCAATGGGTCAACCGGCTTGTTGTCAAGTCCGTTGATCAGCCAATCAGCGTGATTGCAGCTATAAAACAAATTTGCTATCCACTGAAGACAACACGCGATAATAATATGCTATCTACTGAAGATAGCAGCTCGAAAACAGACTTGCTATCTACTGAAGATAGCAGGCAATGCATAACTGTGGGATAATAGTATGCTATCTACTGAAGATAGCAGCTATAAAATAATTTGCTATCTACTGAAGATAGCACGCAATGCATAACTATGGCATAATAATATGCTATCTACTGAATATAGCAGCTATAAAACAAACTTGCTATCCACTGAAGATAGCAGGCAATCCATATATAACTATGAAATAATAATATGCTATCTACTGAAGATAGTAGCTATAAAAGAAATTTGCTATCCACTGAAGACAACACGCAATGCATAACTATGGGATAATAATATGCTATCTACTGAAGATAGCAGCTATAAAACAAACTTGCTATCCACTGAAGATAGCAGGCAATGCATGCATAACTGTGGGGTAATAGTATGCTATCTACTGAAGATAGCAGCTATAAAACAAATTTGCTATCCACTGAAGACAGCACGCAATGCATAACTATGGGATAATAATTGCTATCTACTGAAGATAGCAGCTATAAAACAAATTTGCTATCCACTGAAGACAGCACGCAATGCATAACTATGGGATAATAATTGCTATCTACTGAAGATAGCAGCCATAAAACAAACTTGCTATCCACTGAAGATAGCATACAATGCATATATAACTATAGGATAATAATATGCTATCTACTGAAGATAGCAGCTATAAAACAAATTTGCTATCCACTGAAGACAGCACACAATGCATAACTATGGGATAATAATTGCTATCTACTGAAGATAGCAGCTATAAAAACAAATTTGCTATCCACTGAAGACAGCACGCAATGCATAACTATGGATAATAATTGCTATCTACTGAAGATAGCAGCCATAAAACAAACTTGCTATCCACTGAAGATAGCATACAATGCATATATAACTATTGGATAATAATATGCTATCTACTGAAGATAGCAGCTATAAAACAAATTTGCTATCCACTGAAGACAGCACGCAATGCATAACTATGGGATAATAATTGCTATCTACTGAAGATAGCAGCTATAAAACAAATTTGCTATCCACTGAAGACAGCACGCAATGCATAACTATGGGATAATAATTGCTATCTACTGAAGATAGCAGCCATAAAACAAACTTGCTATCCACTGAAGATAGCATACAATGCATATATAACTATAGGATAATAATATGCTATCTACTGAAGATAGCAGCTATAAAACAAATTTGCTATCCACTGAAGACAGCACACAATGCATAACTATGGGATAATAATTGCTATCTACTGAAGATAGCAGCTATAAAACAAATTTGCTATCCACTGAAGACAGCACGCAATGCATAACTATGGGATAATAATTGCTATCTACTGAAGATAGCAGCCATAAAACAAACTTGCTATCCACTGAAGATAGCATACAATGCATATATAACTATGGGATAATAATATGCTATCTACTGAAGATAGCAGCTATAAAACAAATTTGCTATCCACTGAAGACAGCACGCAATGCATAACTATGGGATAATAATTGCTATCTACTGAAGATAGCAGCTATAAAACAAATTTGCTATCCACTGAAGACAGCACGCAATGCATAACTATGGGATAATAATTGCTATCTACTGAAGATAGCAGCCATAAAACAAACTTGCTATCCACTGAAGATAGCATACAATGCATATATAACTATAGGATAATAATATGCTATCTACTGAAGATAGCAGCTATAAAACAAATTTGCTATCCACTGAAGACAGCACGCAATGCATAACTATGGGATAATAATTGCTATCTACTGAAGATAGCAGCTATAAAACAAATTTGCTATCCACTGAAGACAGCACGCAATGCATAACTATGGGATAATAATACGCTATCTACTGAAGATAGCAGCTATAAAACAGACTTGCTATCCACTGAAGATAGCATACAATGCATTTATAACTATGGGATAATAATATGCTATCTACTGAAGATAGCAGCTATAAAACAGACTTGCTATCCACTGAAGATATCACGCAATGCATATATAGCTATGAGTACACTGTTAAATGTGTTTAGGTTTAAACATATACACGATTTTTAAACACCTAAAAGTGTTTAGGAATAACTGAAAATGTTGTTTTCCATATTTTCACGAAACAATTGGTATTTTTGAAACCCCTACTCCTAAATATCACAAATCCAAAATAAAATCAACACCGTCATTTTGGTTTACAAGTTCTCGCACTTTTGAAATTAAGCAACGTGACATCTACTGAAGATAGCACGTAATGCAAATTAACTATGGAATAATTATAGCCTACTATCTACTGAAGATAGCAGCTATAAAATAGATATGACATCTACTGAAGATAGTACGCAATGCTTATATAGCTATGGGATAATTATACTATCTACTGAAGATAGAAGCTATAAAATAGACTTGACATAATACTGAAGATAGCACGCAATGCATATAGCTATGGCATGATAGTTATAAACATAGCATATATAAAACAGACTTGCTATCCACTAAAAATAGCACGGAATGTAGGAAATGTGATAATAGTTGTGCTATATTGACGATAGCACACTAGTTACAGCTAAAACGCCGTGTGCTATCTACAGCACTGAAAATAGTTCGCAACCCATGGGTCAGGTATCTATTGAAACCAGAAAAGGGTACGCACGAAATCGAGCACCAAGACAGGTGATACGGTAGTGTACAAATGAACACCTGAGAAATTTCAACAACAAAAAATTCACTTATTTTATAACATTTAAACGGTTAGTTATAAATTGAAGTTTTATTATTACAGATTACACAATATGAATATAAAACAATGGTGCTATCTACTGAAGATATCAATTTGTTTGATCTACTGAATGTATTATAGCAGCTGTGGAATAGAATTGACATCTACTGAAGATAGTACGCAATAACTATGAGATAATTATACTACCTACTGAAGATACAGCTATAAAATAGACATGACATATATACTGAAATAAGCACGCAATGCGTTTATAACTATGGGATAATCTACTGATGGTGCTATCTACTGAAGATATCAATTTGACAATATAAGTTCAAACTAAATGAGATAAGACTAACAAAGAAAGCCTCATATATGATAGTACGCAGTGCATCATTCAGATAATTCCGTATAGCACAAACTCTTTACGAATGATAAAATAAACGTACTTTGCCATGTTCAGGTTTCAAGTTGAGCAAAGTTGGGTTTCCAAGGACAATCGACGGATACTTGAAATCGTCTGCATTGTCTCAAATAACGCCAAGGGAACGTGGAGGATAATAAGAACTCGCAATCAAATCCAACTTCAATATCAAGCCGCATAAATTGTATTACTTTGAGTGGACAAAGAAGGTGGAGATGATAGTGTTTGCCGGAAGGAAAGGAGATGCATTGCATGTGTCACATTTTGTCCTGCGTGCTATCCGTGTGCTTCAACGGAAAAAGTTATAAGTTTTGAAATATTTTCTCAAAATATCAAGAACTATCTTAAGAACTACTCAACCAATACTAGGCTTATTTGTACTCATTTTAATGCAATTTTCATGCTGATTCCAAATATGGCCACGAAAATTTACATTTCTGAAATTTTTGAATTTTTAAAAAAAATTTGAAACATGTCGTCTGCAGTCGACACCCGCGTGAAGAGAGTTAAGTTGTTCGTCGGAAGAAACAAACGACCGAACAGACAACACAACAAGACTCTATCTCAATTCGATATCCAGTCAAATTTGTTGCTGTTTGAGAAAACAATCAAAAGAAACGAGAGAAACATATTTTTAAAATGTGTTTGAAAGAAAAACATGCAAAGGTTTTAATCTTATTGCTTAACTCGATCCCACCATGTTCCAATTACGTTGTATAGTATAAAAAAGTGTAGACCGTCCAACACATTGTATTTACACGGGTATATGAACACTTTTTGAGGCACATCATTACGGGTACGTGTACACCTTTTATGTGGCAATGTTCGCAATATTCATTATCAAATGTCATCTTTACAAATTCACACTTGCCCAACTCTTAAGTAAGTTTTCAAACATCTCCAAAACAATCCAAAAGCATATAATATCATAGTTCTGCAAAATGAACAAAATAGGTTGGATAATAATTAAGAAAATTGTCGATCTTGTATCGATTTTGTACCAAAATGGCGCCGGCTGTCAGAAATTAAACATGGGATATTCGAAGCGTACATGTCATGTACCAGAGGAGGATGACACGATGAGGGCGACATCATGGTTCACAGGTCTCAGATTTATTTGGCTTTTATAACGCCGTAATTTTATTCCCCATGAATTTTTCTTATAAGTTTCTTTCTTCTTGTTTATCAATATTTATAGCCTGTTTGATCCACGTACATAATATAAATGCATTTGATTCATAATGAATTGATTCATAACAATTTGTCAAGTTTGAGGAAAGCTGTGATGGTATATTTTTTTCAGTTCAACATCTCTTATGAATACAACAAATTGACAAATAAATGCAACACCAATGAAAGGTTCAAATTATAATTTCCTGGTACCCTTACATATTCTCTCTCTTTGTCATCCTTTCTTTCTTTTGCTTTCTTCCCTTTCACCCTCTTCCACTTTCTCTTTATATTTATCTCCTCTTTCTTTTTTCTTTCCCCTCTCTCTCTCTCTCCCTCCCTTTCGCACTCCCTCTCTCCTCTATCACCCTCCCCTCTCTACACACCCTTCACTCTCTCTCCCTCTCCCGTCTTTCGCTCCTGCACCCTTTTTGTCTTTTTCCTGATCTCTGTTCTCTCTCCCATTTATACTTGTTAAGAACACTTTTGAATGCAAATAGATCAATGAGGGATGACACATGCATGCATGAGGAGTTTTATGCAGCTAACCAAAGTACAAAGTCCCGAATATTAACAAACTTCCTAAAATAATAATTCAAAATCCCTATCATTAGAGCCACTGAAATAGCACTAGGCATGTTAGTACGATTTGAGTAGGTCTACATTAAATCCGTGATGGACTCCAAGTACTACCCCATTAAGGTGTAAAGGTATTACATTTATACATGTAAAAGGAATTGTGTCTCCACATAAGGTGGTACGTCGGAGAGGGTTAAAACTAAACCCCTCGCGGGATCAAAAAACATCTACGTGAAACATTTGAAATTAATGTTCCGTCTTACAGATTATTCTCGCCGTTACGCACACATTAACATAATATATTCCTACATGAGTCAGTAATTCCCCCTTAGGACTTATGGGTGAATGTTTTATGTTGGATTTAGACTCTGTACCCCGATAGTAGATCTATGGAATACTTCATGGGGCTTTGTTGTGCTATTTTTTATTAGATTTCTAAATGTGGATGGATGATGAGATCAAATTGTCAGGGCTGCTTCCTGCTTGTGCTATACACATGCTCATTTAATATCAAATGTTTGTTCAGATTTCATTGCTTTCTGTAAACGCAGATGGTATTTTGAGCTCTTTCATTTCAAAATACCAATCTCGTTTCTTGTTTGTGTTTTGTTTTGACCGATACGTTCTGAAATCAACATGACATGATTACCTATATCAGTACGTTATAAAATGTTGTATAGAACACAATGATTACATACTGTCTGCGTATGTGGGGTGTTTATCAGATAGACGCAAAATTTTTCTTAGGATGTTAGCTTAGGTCATGATACGCTGCTTAATACAGAACCTGGAGAGTATCGAAGAGCAAATTTAGCTAATTGAAAAGACAAAATATGCATCATGTACAAAAGATATGCATAGTTACCTATAATACTCAATCTCAATTTTTAGATTTACCTAATTAATTATATCTCATTAATTTTGTTAGATTGTGTCAAACAACTCTTATATTATATACGAGTGGATATTCATACGTAGTGGTAAATAAAATGATTAAAGAGTTTAACTTCAACACTACACTATTTTTCGCTCACCTGGAACGTTTTCACTAGTTCGACTAGCGTATTCAGCAGATGGTGATGCTGTGATGATATCAGATATCCCGATTGAAGATACCATCACAGCATCACCATCTGCTGAAGACGCTAGTCGAACTAGTGAAAACGTTCCAGGTGAGCGAAAATAGTGTAGTGTTGAAGTTAAACTCTTTAACTCTTATACTCTTGACCATTTTCATTTATTTTCTAATAAAGGTCATCATGTATACACCATTCCTATAACTGACACTTTCCTGCCGTTGATGGAGTGAACATTGATATCACATACCGGTACTTTTATAACGGAAAACTCTCCATTCCAGAAAAATAGAGCACTAACTATTTACGATAAACAAAATATTATCAAGTTCTGCCAAATGAAACTTAGCTCAATCCTAATCATTCATTTAGTCCTAACTGGAGATAAAAGAAAAAGTTCACTATTTTACTAATTCCTTGACAAAAGAGCCAAAAACATGCATTTTCGGCATTTTTTCTGACAATCGAGTCACAAAAATCACAGACTTGGAACAAGTCTAAGCATTCAAATGCCGAAATTTTGCTCTAATTTTCACATTTTTGTATTACTTTTATTAAATGCTTGGTTATCAGAATAAACATGTATGTCTTTTCCAAAAATTAGAATGCATAAACTGAAATTAGTCTTAGTACAAGTCTTTGGGCTTGATTGTCACAGCGTACGAAAAACACCCTAAAAACGTATGATTAAAATTTAACTTTTATTGCTAGTTAGGACTAACTAAAGGATTAGGATTTAGCTATGTTTCATTTGGCAAAACAGGATATTATTTTTTAATCCTAAAAAATTAGTGTTGTATTTTTCTAGAATATGGAGTAAATGGTATCAAGTGATTATAAAATAACGAAATAATATTGCGATACCCTTCTTGACCTCGCTTCCGCAACCTTAAAATACGTGATGTCGATTTTTACCCCATCAACGGCAGGAAGGTGTTAATTCTAGAAATGGTCTATACCCATGCATGTCATGTATTATATACGTGTACATGTCTTAAAGCCTGGCTTTGATAAATCAAGACCAAAATATGTATTTCAAATGTATATTGGAACAACTTTTGGGGCAAAAAACAAAACCAACAACCATATTTCGATGCTAATGGTTTATGATTGATATTTGGGATTATATAAAGCTATGATGTCACTTAATTCGTGGCGACATGATAAATAATATATTGATAATGAGAACTTTAATCATCAAAATCCTGTCACAGTATTGCCATTGGGTTTTTAATACGTGCGTTTAACACAAGAAAGAGAAAGGATCACATCCGGCGCATATTTTGTTATTTTGTGGCGATGATTATGACACCCCATGTATCCAGTATCGACAAACAGTAAATGGGGCAGTTATGGCGGCCATTTTTACCGCGATAATCATCGAAATCATGATTGATTTTCTAACATTCTTTACCAACTTTGGAATACGGGGTTGAAATTAAATATTTGATATAAGTTGACAGTATTTTTGGATGACCCTTTCACAAATATAGGGTTTTCATCAAGAACTAACCGAATATTTGAGTCAGTTGGATGAGGAAGTTGATTTAATTTATTCCGACATTTGTCTATAAATTCCGAAAATTATTTTCTTAAACACTTAAACAAAGATGACATTACATTACGATAACACATTAACTTAAGAGGACGTTTGGCTACTTGCAAAATACCTGCAGGATTATTACTCCATTTATATATACATAAAATTATCATCATATACCCGTTAAGGTAATTGACTCGCAGTGATAAAAAGAACAAAAAAACTTGGGAAAAAACCCTGTCTTCCTTCATTATGCAATACGAAATGACTGGAAGCATTAATATCTAGAAAGAAACCAGGCATTAAGAATTATAGTTAAAAGCCATTCTTCCGTTAGACGCATGGTTTATTAATCAGCGATGATCACAGGGTTTTTAAAATTTCAGCGAGGTGTCCAATTTGATCATATCAAATTTATAACACATTGACATCTGAGAATGGTTAAAATACCAACCAATAGGGTGATACTCTTGTTTTATACTGTGTAATTAATTTAAGGGTCGCTTACCGACGGGGCTCTTTTCTTTCATCGGAGGATTCGAATGAGGGCAAATATTATGCCTTACTTACATTGGGATGTTCCATTTACAATCCACAATCCCCCTGTGGAAGATTTAGCTTAAGTCTTCCACAGAGGGAGTATGGGTATCAAATAGAATAGACAGTTGGGTAACTTCCATTTGAAATACTCCCTCCAGTTGTGGAAGATATTGGCAAAGCCATAATACAGGGGGAGTATGAGTTTCAAAATGATTAACCCTGACCAATTACATTTGAAAAACATACTCCCCCTTTCTAAAATCTTCCACAGGGGTAGTGTGGATTTTAACTGGAATAGCCCATTAGTACAGTGCTATCTGATCATGTTTCATATACCTATGCAGCACAACTGATGGGATGACTCTTGGTTTGCATAATATATCGTTTATTTAGTGGTCGCTTCACCACCGAGCTCGTTTTGTTACTCACAAATGGATTCGAACGAGAAAATTAAGAGTCTGCGGCAGTTAAGATCAGACGAAGAATTTCTTCTCCAACAGAAGGTCTTTATTTTCAGTTGCGTGTGTTTTTATCAATTATTCCCAATAAAGAAAGATTATAGTATTATCATTATTATAATGCATTGTGTGCTTCTTCTTCATCATAATCAGTAGAGTCATAATACTCACGTGTGCTGTCTTCAGTAGATAGCAAAATTGTCTCATACGACGTATATAGATCAAGCATTGCGATGGTTGCATGCTATCTTCAGTAGATAGGACAGTTTTGTCTCAAAGCTATGTACATTGCTTGTTATCGTCATTAGATCTTCAGTAGATAGCACATCGTCTCGAATCAATATGTATGAGTGCCGATACGTCTTCAGTATAGATAACACATTTACCTCATAGCTATGCATTGCATGTTATCTTCAGTAGATAGCACATTGTCTTATAGCTATGGGTGCTATCTTCAGGAGATAAGACGCATATCTCATAAGTCTATATGCGTTGGGCTCTATCTTCAATATAAATTGCTATCTTCAGTAGATAGCACATGTATATCATAGCTATTATATGCATACGTGCTATCTTCAGTAGATAGCACAATGTCTCATAACTATATGCATGATTGCTTACTATATTCACATGTATTGCTTTGTAGCTATATGCATCACACAATATCTTCAGTAGATGGCACATAATTATGTCTCATTGGCTATGCATTGCGTGCTATCTTCAGTAGATAGCACATGATTATATCTCGTTGGCTATACATTGCGTGCTATCTTCAGTAGATAGCACATGATTATGTCTCATTGGCTATACATTGCGTGCTATCTTCAGTAGATAGCACATGATTATATCTCGTTGGCTATACATTGCGTGCTATCTTCAGTAGATAGCACATGATTATATCTCGTTGGCCATACATTGCGTGCTATCTTCAGTAGATAGCACATGATTATATCTCGTTGGCTATACATTGCGTGCTATCTTCAGTAGATAGCACATGATTATATCTCGTTGGCTATACATTGCGTGCTATCTTCAGTAAATAGCACATGATTATATCTCGTTGGCTATACATTGCGTGCTATCTTCAGTAGATAGCACATGATTATATCTCGTTGGCTATACATTGCGTGCTATCTTCAGTAGATAGCACATGATTATGTCTCATTGGCTATACATTGCGTGCTATCTTCAGTAGATAGCACATGATTATATCTCGTTGGCTATACATTGCGTGCTATCTTCAGTAGATAGCACATGATTATATCTCGTTGGCTATACATTGCGTGCTATCTTCAGTAGATAGCACATGATTATGTCTCATTGGCTATGCATTGCGTGCTATCTTCAGTAGATAGCACATGATTATATGTCCTTAAGCTTGTGTGCTATTTTTAGTAGGAGTGTTTCGTTACAAAGGCAAACGAGAATCGGTCTGCGATACACTCTCTATGGAAGACATGACCTAAAATCTCCCACACACGGGGTGTAGATATCAAACGGAGTCACCCATTCCGATAACCATGATAACCCCATTTGTAATTCATGCTCCATGTGTAAGGTCATGTTTTCCATAGGGGGTACTAGTATATGAATTGTAACTGGAATAACCCATTGTGAAATTTCAGAACTAATCGGGAATGATACCTTTAATGATGTGATTCATGGTTGAGAAGTTACGAATTATAGTTCATGTACCCATAACGTAATCTAAAATTTCCCGAAGCTAATTTCTACACTCACTGGACGGATGATTTATTAAACATTTTCACACTGCCATTATGGACTATGAATTTTATTTTATTTTCATTACGATGCTAACATTATAGTAATGATAATATAAAAATTATTCTTCAACCAAAACAATGTTCTGAGAAATTATTTAGTTAATTCTGGAGGATGAGCATCCCAGCAAACACAAAATCTTCTTAAAACGTTTATTCAAAACGTTTAAATTACATTTAAATGTAAAACGTTATTGTAAAATATTTTGGGCAAACATTGGGCAAACATTTTTGCAAAATATTTTGTCAACAGTTTATAACATTCTGTTAGAATGTTTTGCACAACTTTTTCAAAACATTTTATGAATGTTATTAAAACGTTTTTATATCCTTTATATGATAACCCGACATTTAAACCTTTTCTGCAAAACGTGGGTTTGCTGGGATGTAGAACCATTAGTTTATTATGCTTAGAGTTTTGATTATGTATAATATCATTGAATAGTATTAAATATAAAGGTATAAGCTTTTTCTTAACAAAATAAATTATAGTTTTTTTAAATCATGTTTTGAATCTAATAATACATATTATTTGCAATTACAATTCGGATGAAGCAACAACGACATCAAATATAAAATCAACTCAAAATATGTAGAGATAAATACCATACGTGAATAAGCATGTACATACTAATTTACTCGCCATTTATTTGAAAATAACATTTGTGTTCAGAATGAAAGAAAAGTCATAATGACATTACCATATGAACAAAACTATAAAAATTCCCCAGGGCCAAATCTAAATTACTCTGCAGCAATGCACCGCGCTTCCATTTATCTAAGCATTTTACCCGGGATTCTCTTAACCCCTCTTATCACGTCAACTATGTCAAGCAAAGTAGGCAATATTTTACCAAAAAAATGATGTCGACATTTTTTAAAACCTTTTATTATCATAAATAATTATAAACTGTATGCAAATATATTCATTTTGGGTACAATCATGCCCAGTATTGACCCAATAGTTAAGATATACTTTGTGATTTTCGAGGCCTCAACCGAATTGAGTGATTCGTATTCGATGAAACTTAAGCTTAATGCCACTACGCGCATTAACATATCGGTATATATATGAGTGAGCACCGTTAGCTGGAGGGGTACAGTACAGCTACTCAATTTTTAAGTTACGATGAAAGACATGGTTCCTTCTATCCACTAAGCCACGTACAGGAAGCGTGCCTTCCATTCATGGTATTCATTTGTTCCATTTATATTAGCCCACTCCGGGCGTGTGTCTAGTACAGGTTCAAATTTACTTTACAAAATTGGGGGAAAATAAAATTTAACATATTCATCGTGAATTTTGAAATCTAAGTCAAAAAGCTTACAGATGAATACACAAAAGCATGAGATTTTCTAGTGCTTCATAATACTGGTGCTATATTTGAAGTTTTGTTTTTTTCAAATGCGCTCAACATTTGATTTCTAAAACATTTTTATCAGATGTGGTGGTGAACTGATAGTAAATGAAAATGTTAACTCATCGGGTCACAGCTGCATGGATGTTCCCATCAGAGGCAATTACTGCCATAATATTTCTCGGAGAAACCCCACTTTTTCAACTAGAAGATTATATACCCTTTACTTAAAATAAGGAATTCACATTTTACATCGCACAATTTTATAGCAAATGCTTTACTTAACTCGCCACCAAAGTTGCACCAATTTGGCTTAATATTACGTATACTTGATTAACGGTAATATTAATCATGGTCTTCAAATTTTTGTTCATTTAAATTTCTTCCATTTTCGATTTGTACACTTTTCAAAATGTAATTGATTGTTTGTAGAACAATCTAAATACAACACGCGGGTAGTCGTCGTCAGCGTATTTAAAAGGTGCCGGCGTTTTCCCGAAAGAAGACACGCACGTGTAGTAGTCCTCAACCGCCTAATGCGACCTGTGGTATATTAATGTTTGCGATGCGTCACCATTTCAGTTATCCGATGTACTTGTAGTCGACTTCAAAATTTGAAACTATATAGCAAGCTAACAAGGATTTTATAATCAAAATTAAACCGATTAGAGGTTGCTTTGTTTTGGGAGCTGTTTTAAGAATGAGATGGCGGTCCGGGATAACCGTATCATAACAAGAATGACCTGTTGGATTCTCTGAAATGGGCTATTCCTTTTAAAATCCACACTACCCCTGTGGAAGATTTTGAAAATATCTTTCACAGGGGGAGTATGTTTTTCAAATGTAATTGGTCAGGGTTAGTCATTTTGCAATTCAGACTCCCTCTGTATTATAGCTTTACTTATATCTTTCACAACTGGAGTGAGTATTTCAAATGGAAGCTACCCAATTGTCTATTTTATTCAAGACTCTTACTCCTCTGTGGAAAACTTAAGTTAAATCTTCCACAGGGGTAGTGTGGATTTTAAATGGAACAGCCCAATTATGTTGAGATAGCATACGTTACATTATTTAAAAGATGTGCATTCTGCACACCTGGTACAAAGAATTCTGTACGTGATTGGGTTTCATAGTTCGTTGAAAGGATCGGTGGAAATTTGATGATGATACGACCACAACCAGCACATAAAACGAAATATGGAGAGTGGGCGAGAGAGTGAGACAGACAGACAGACAGACACACACACATCCCACCCCTACTTGTATTCCCCGGCAAATGAGGACACACCGTCAAACGAAAACGTCCATGTATACTGAAAATGTCCACCTAACCGTGGACGTCTCAGACGCTTTACTATCCAAGCGAGGGCTCTACCTCATACCAGTATATTCGACATGGTCTTAAATAGCCTTTTACGTGTTTATATGCCTCGTGGTGGCTTTCGGCAATCGAGGACGTCCTCGGTTGGAATGTGTCTGCATTTGTATCCTGGTCAATGTCCACGGTTGCATAAAAATACCAACGCCCATCCCCACATACCCGTACACACATACCAACGAGTAGATATGCACACACCAATACAGACCCCGAGACAGACAGACATACAAAGACAGAGAAACGGAGATAGTGAAGGGGAGAGGGACAGTAAGAAAAATACCAAAACAGCGTATTTACAATTTACTCTTATTTAATTTTCCCATGATGAAAAAGCAAAATCTCTACAGCTTCTTTTTGTTCTTTTTGGTTCTTTTTCTTCGTCATCTCATTCTTATTCTTCGTCTTATTCTTATTATTATTGTTATTCTCCTTTATAAGTTTTACGTTTTTGTCTCTTTCTTCGTCTTTTCCTCCTCTTTTTTCTTCATATTTTTGAGTTGTTCTTTCATCTTACTTCCTCCCTTTTTTTGTCTTCATTTTTGTATTTTTCTTTCTCTTGACGTTTTTCTCTTATTTTATTTCCCCATTACAAATAGCTACAACAGATAAATCGATTGTGGACTGTATGGTTCATTGTGGTTCATTTTCAATAACATAGTATGTAACATTACAGGTAACAAATGTGTGTTCCTTTAAACATCTTTCCTGAAAAGCCTTCAATTCAATCAATTATAAATTTAGATATATAAATGATGTAACATATAGGTCAAAACTTTACAGTCTAAATAATGAAATGAAGAAGGCTATCTGCGAACCTAAGCATTTTATGCCATCAATTTTTTATCTGTTATAGCTGACGCTAAGGTTGCTTTACAAGTTCCTGGGTGTCATTGCACTAATTAATATTTCAGTCATGCAGCTGCATTTACCTCTCTTCTTGTTCTTCTTCTTATTCTATTTGTTCTTGTTCTTCTTGTTCTTCTTTTTCTTATTTTCATTTTATCTTTTCTTCGTTATTCTTCCTCTTCTTCTCCTTGTTGTTGTTATTCTTCTTATCCTCTTCTTCTTTTTCTTCCTCCTTCTTTTTTCTTCATATTTTTAATTTTTGAGTTAATTTTCTTCATGTTCTTCGTTTTTTAATCTACTTTCTTCTTCCTCTGCTCTTTTTCGTCTTCTCGTCTTTTCTTCTCGTTATTATTCTCATTTAAGTTCGCCCAGCAAACACAACACGTTTTCGACATCATTCGCAAAAGGTTATAAAAGGTTGTCAGAAAACGTTTAAATGTCGGGTTATATAAAGGGTATATTAAGAGTATAAAACGTTTTCAAAACCTTAAAAAACATTTTTTGATAATCTACTGCTCAGCAAACAAAAATGTTTTACAGAAAACGTTTAAATGTCGGGTTATATAAAGGGTATAAAAACGTTTTAATAACAATCCAAAAACATTCTTAAAAACTTAATACAAAACATTCTAAACAGAATGTTATTTTGGGTTTGAAAAAATATTTTGCGAAAAATGTTTGCCCAAAATATTTTCAATAACATTTTAAAAACGTTTTCGTGACCTTTATATAACCCGACATTTAAATGTTATAAAAAAGTTTTAAAAAAAACATTTTAAGAACATTTTTGTGTTTGCTGGGTTCAAACATTTTGACATAATGTTATTTAAGTATTGACACAATATTTGGCAAAAATGTTTACAATAACATAGTGTGTTTTCATACAAAACGTTTTAAAACGTTATCATGACCTTTATATAACCCGACATTTTAATGTTATTAAAACGTTTTACCTAAACCAAAAGCCAAAATATAACTTATTTAAAACGTTTTTAAAACGTTTTTGTGTTTGCTGGGTCATCATCATCATCATCATCATCATCACCATCATCACCATTATCATCATCATCATCATTATTACTATCATCTTCACCATCATCACCACCATCATCATGATCTTCATCTTCTCCTTGTCCTTTTTCTTCTTTCCCTCTTCTTCTTCTTCGTCATCTTCTTCTTTTGCTTCTTCTTTTTCATCATTATCTTCTTCTTTCTACAACTCCTCCTCATATTCTTCTTCTTATGCTGGTTTCATACTACCCTGCCGCTTGCCGCTGAGCGGCGTGGCGCACGCGCATTGCAGACAAACGGACACAATAAAGGCTTGTCATTGGTTGAAACGCCCTGCCGCTTGCCGCAGGTATGCTGGAGGCTTTATGTTATTTTAGTCTCTTTCTTCTACCATTTCTTATTTCTTCTTCTTTTTCTTTTCATCAAATAACCCGTGTTCCTCTTCTCAGTCATAGTGGACACAAAGACAATGTTCATACCAATGTTGTTTTTCCAATCCCTGGATACCCGTACATAACTATTAGTATACCATACACTATTACACCATGTATCTTGTTGTCTCTTCTCACAGAAACAATATATCTTATTTCTCACTCTTGGTCGACACAAAGACACTTTCTAGTACCAATACTGATTTACCAATCTATGGATTCATATACCACCACCGTGATCATATAGTGCCACTTCACGACTTACTCACATCATCATCTTTTTTTTTTCTTCCTCCACCTCCTCCTCATACTCTTCTTCTTATGTACTGTTATTCTCTTCCTTCTTCTTTTTCTAATTTTCATCAAATGATCCGTGTTCTTCTTCTCGGTCATACTGGGCACAAAGACAATGTTCACACCAATGCTGATTTTCCAATCCCTGGATACCCGTACATAACTATTAGTATACCATACACTATTATACCATGTATCTTGTTGTCTCTTCTCACAGAAACAATATATCTTATTTCTCACTCTTGGTCGACACAAAGGCACTTTCTAGTACCAATACTGTTTTACCAGTCTCTGGGGATTCATATACCACCACCGTGATCATAGAGTGGCACTTCACGGCTTACTGAGAGGTGTCACTTAAACATGGGAAGAATTTCTTTGTTTCGTTTCTTAATTTAACTTCAATAATGTTTGTAATAAGTTATAGAATAAGTACAATTAGGAAATAATTATATGAAGACCTGAGCGCAAGAAGACCGTAAGTCCACTTGGCCCCTCAACATGTATACACTCAAGTTGCGTATAGTTTCGTATAGTTTAGTAATGTTTTATACATGTTCAGGGGCCAAAACAAATCTTTCACAACCTTTCATGATGTTTTCACCCTGGAACATGTATTAAACATTATAAACCCCTAAGAAACTATACGTAGCTTTAGTTTATACATGTTGAGGGGCCAAGTGGACTTACGGTCTTCTTGCGCTCAGGTCTTCATATGTGATTACACAAAGCCATTATTGCAAAGTTGCAAAACATTTTTCCAAGCAATCATTATTAGATGCATTTTTTATTTAAAAGATAATATAATCGTTTTGTTGCTGCTTTCATTAACTGATAAAAAGATAATAAACACTGCACGACATTGCATCTGAACATTGAATGTTGACATATTACGAATAGAGTAAAATATGACATGAAATAAACTCTAAATATGAATTGATTTGTCTGGGTATCTAATAAATACGACAATGAACAAAAACATTGACAATAGGAACCATCTATATGAACGCAAGACTACAGCCAACGACTAAACAGGTTGATAGTCTAACATAGACAAGGAAATGAGGCTATAGTGCGCCATCATTCAGCCAAATTAAGATTTCACGATAGCGCGGATACGATACGGAACTAATATTTCATTTCACAATATCAACTGTCAACCGCCTCTCGAAATTGTCTAACTCCAATAATTCGTTATTTCCTATGTTCTCTGTTGAGATCTCTTACAGCAGATGTGCTACCGTTATAAAACAAAGGATAAACAATAAAAGCTTTTCGTATTCGTGTAAAAATTGTCTCATCTCATTGAGAGATATGATATACCCTGGGAGTAACGAAGACAAAGACTATTTTACATTGCAGGTGTGTGCTAATTCACTGCCTATAAATCATAACCAGTACCACATTGAAGCTCTTACGTGGTTCTGCATAGCACTTTAGTATACTATCATGATCGCCCGTGCGTGATCATTGACTTTAATAAAACAATAAAATCCTTTTTACTTATTGTATTATTCATGAATCCGCTCATTTATCATATTTTTTTTTATTTGTATGTTGAAACAAAGAGTGTTTTATTTAGACTCGACAATACTTCGATGGACTCAATTCACTTTATTTCCTAAATAAAGTGAAGGCATAAAAGTGTAGGCATATAGCGCCTTTCACGTAGTAATAAGACGTTCAGTATATGCTGCATGTTCCCCCTTTTCCTTTTTAGCAATAACGCATAGTATAGGGCTTTGTTTATCAAATGGGTCTGTGTAAAAATGCCGAGTAGTTAGTGGGCTATTCTGTTTAAAATCCACACTACCCCAGTGGAAGATTTTGGAAATATCTTCCACAGTGGGAGTATGATTTTCAAATGTAATTGGTTACAGTTAATCATATTAAAACCCATACTCCCCCTGTATTATGGCTTTACCTATATCTTGCACAACTGGAGTGAGTATTTCAAATGGTCGTTTTACCCAATTGTCTATTCTATTCGAAACTCATACTCCCTCTGTGAAAGACTTAAGCTAAATCTTCAACAGGGGTAGTGTGGATGTTAAATGGAATAGCCCAATGTAACATCCGATGAAATCAGCAACATATTTTGATGAGTAAATTTGAACGTGATAAAAACGTCTGTATTTTTAATATATGCCTATATCGTTCTTTAAAAGTTGTTTTATCTGTTTCAGGGGACCATTGCATCACCAACGTAGATTCAAATCCAATGTTAAATTGCAATAACCGTTCCACGAATTTGCGTGGCGCTCATCGATGTGGCTAGTCTAAATCCATATTTTGTATATTTTGAATACATGCATTTTATACGTAAATCTGTGGACGGTTACTGCACACTATACACACAATGACTAATGTTATTTTACAAGTCCCGGGACATCCTTATACCAATATCGTACAATTAAAATAATGCCTATACTAGTAATCATACTTGAATATATCGAAGTAGGATGTAGTTGTGCTTGCTTAACTTGTATACTTAATATTGTCATAATACCATTGGCCTAAGATTCTGGATGAAGGGGATAAAATATGCATGCATCTGTTCATAATGTTGTTTTCCCAGCCCCAGAACATCCATGCACAAAATATCAGTTGGAACGCCTGCAATACTGACACTCACATGATAGCAAATCGGTATGCGCTGTTGGCATGGTTGGAATACTCTTAACGTTACAAGAATTATAGCTCAAGTGCAAACTCTTTTGTTTCAGAAAATAATCAATGATTTTTGATTATCTGAAATATTGATGATTGAGGAGCTCAGTTTACATGGAACTTTGGACAATTGGTGTTTAATATGTGCTTCGGTATTTTGTCTGGTATATTGAACGTTATTTCTGATTATATTCTCATTTCAAAATTAGAAGGATTCTTTGAATAATGGGAAATAAAACAATAGGCCTACTGTTCATACTATTGAGAGTATAGTATGCACAAACCCCAACATTACAAACATTTTCACTAATTGTTGCAATTTTGTTAATTTTGTGCAAAATTTGTTCATTTGGCCCCCATGAAATTCACTATGTCTCCATGCCACCAACCCCCCCGAAAAAATCCCAATGGTTTACAAAACCTAACCAAATACATTCATACACAAAGACAAATTTTAAACTGGATAAAATAACACACACGCACAGACAAATCAAGAAAACAGGTTTATCAAATTTGCAAATTGTCAAGTTTTTAAAAAACCTTGTTTATCGAATTTGAAAAACCTGCCCAAGAAATTATTTTTCAAACTTGGGTTTTTTCAAATGGAAAAAAAAACCAGATTTTCAAATCAAGAAACTTGGTGCTAAGAGGAGGCGAGAATGTAAAAGGACAAATACCTCCTATTTTTGCTTTATTATCATGATCATTCCAAAGGATGTCTGATTTTTTAACGCCTTTTGTGCACACGTTGCAAGAATATGTAACTTTAATATGCAAAAAAATATAGCCTACATAGTCTGGCAACATTTTGCATGTATTGGATGAGCTCTTCAACATTATGCAAATCAGATACACCCTTTATGCAACTGTGCCGTGAAAAGCCACATGGATGAAATATGAACATTTTTGTCAATTTTTATTATCGCATGAATCATTCATAGTAGCACGGTGTCCGCTTACACCATACTTAACCCACATCTATATTATACATGGAATATTTTCAATTTCCCTGTAGATGGTAAAAGTGATGGTAATATTTCAATAGCCTCTTTCAATGGTTTACTTCCCGGGTTTACTTGCGCTTGGCTATAGGTTAAATAATTCAAAAACAGGTTTTTGAATATCGTGTAACTAGATTTGGTAGCATTGCACATTGCCATTTAATCATAAAAACAATTTGTATTTTCAAAGCCTTTAGGGTTTTTGAGGAAAACGAATGTTCATTTGTTTGCCAAAGAGAGCTAGAGAAGGCTCTGGGAGTGGCCTTCTGTTTTCAATTTTGTCTCTTCTCTTCTCTTCTCTTTCCTTCCCTTCCCTTCTATTCTATTCTCTTTTATTCTAGTCTCTTCCATTCCCTTCCATTCTATTCTATTCTATTCTATTCTATTCTATTCTATTCTATTCTATTCTATTCTATTCTATTCTATTCTATTCTATTCTATTCTATTCTTTATAATTACCCCATCCACTCCACATTACTCCACATTACACCACTCTAATGTACTCTAATCTAATCTACAGAAGATATCAATAAATCGTCAATTGCTGTCTACAGAAGATAGCAATGGATCTACAGAAGATAGCAATAATTCGTAAAATACTATATACAGAAGATAGCAATATATTGCCAATTGTTATCTACAGAAGATAGCAATAATTCGTAAAATACTATATACAGAAGATAGCAATATATTGCCAATTGCTAACTACAGAAGATAGCAATAATTCGTAAAATACTATATACAGAAGATAGCAATATATTGCCAATTGTTATCTACAGAAGATAGCAATAATTCGTAAAATACTATATACAGAAGATAGCAATATATTGCCAATTGTTATCTACAGAAGATAGCAATAATTCGTAAAATACTATATACAGAAGATAGCAATATATTGCCAATTGCTAACTACAGAAGATAGCAATAATTCGTAAAATACTATATACAGAAGATAGCAATATATTGCCAATTGTTATCTACAGAAGATAGCAATAATTCGTAAAATACTATATACAGAAGATAGCAATATATTGCCAATTGCTAACTACAGAAGATAGCAATAATTCGTAAAATACTATATACAGAAGATAGCAATATATTGCCAATTGTTATCTACAGAAGATAGCAATAATTCGTAAAATACTATATACAGAAGATAGCAATATATTGCCAATTGCTAACTACAGAAGATAGCAATAATTCGTAAAATACTATATACAGAAGATAGCAATATATTGCCAATTGTTATCTACAGAAGATAGCAATAATTCGTAAAATACTATATACAGAAGATAGCAATATATTGCCAATTGTTATCTACAGAAGATAGCAATTATTCGTAAATTGCTATCTAAAGAAGATAGAAATTATCCGTAGATTGATATCAACAGAAGATAGCAATATATTGTAAATTGCTATCCACAGAAGGTAGCAATAAATCATAAACTGCTATCTACAGAAGATAACAATATATTGTCAATTGTTATTTACAGAAGATAGCAATAATTCGTAAAATGCTATATACAGAAGATAGCAATATATTGCCAATTGTTATCTACAGAAGATAGCAATAATTCGTAAAATACTATATACAGAAGATAGCAATATATTGCCAATTGTTATCTACAGAAGATAGCAATAATTCGTAAAATACTATATACAGAAGATAGCAATATATTGCCAATTGTTATCTACAGAAGATAGCAATAATTCGTAAAATACTATATACAGAAGATAGCAATATATTGCCAATTGTTATCTACAGAAGATAGCAATAATTCGTAAAATACTATATACAGAAGATAGCAATATATTGCCAATTGTTATCTACAGAAGATAGCAATAATTCGTAAAATACTATATACAGAAGATAGCAATATATTGCCAATTGTTATCTACAGAAGACAGCAATAATTCGTAAAATACTATATACAGAAGATAGCAATATATTGCCAATTGTTATCTACAGAAGATAGCAATAATTCGTAAAATACTATATACAGAAGATAGCAATATATTGCCAATTGTTATCTACAGAAGATAGCAATAATTCGTAAATTGCTATCTAAAGAAGATAGAAATTATCCGTAGATTGATATCAACAGAAGATAGCAATATATTGTAAATTGCTATCCACAGAAGGTAGCAATAAATCATAAATTGCTATCTAAAGAAGATAGAAATTATCCGTAGATTGATATCAACAGAAGATAGCAATATATTGTAAATTGCTATCCACAGAAGGTAGCAATAAATCATAAACTGCTATCTACAGAAGATAACAATATATTGTCAATTGTTATTTACAGAAGATAGCAATAATTCGTAAAATGCTATATACAGAAGATAGCAATATATTGCCAATTGTTATCTACAGAAGATAGCAATAAATCGTAAATTGCTATCTAAAGAAGATAGAAATAAATCGTAGATTGCTATCAACAGAAGATAGCAATATATTGTAAATTGCTATCTACAGAAGATAGCAATAAATCGTAAACTGCTATCTACAGAAGATAGCAATAAATAGTAAATTGCTCTCTACAGAAGATAGCAATTAATAGCCAATTATTATCTACAGAAGATAGCAATCAATCGTAAATTGCTATCTACAGAAGATAGCAATATATTGTCAATTGCTAACTACAGAAGATAGAAATCAATCTTAGATTGCTATCTACAGAAGATAGCAATAAATCTTAGATTACTGTATACAGAAGATAGCAATGAATCGTAAATTGCTATCTACAGAAGATAGCAATATATTGTCAATTGCTATCTACAGAAGATAGCAATAAATCTTAGATTGCTATATACAGAAGATAGCAATAAATCTTAGATTGCTGTCTACAGAAAACAGCAATAAATCGTAAATTGCTATCTACAGAAGATAGCAATAAATCGCAAATTGCTATCTACAGAAGATAGCAATAAATCTTAGATTGCTGTCTACAGAAGACAGCAATGAATCGTAAATTGCTATCTACAGAAGATAGCAATAAATCGTAAATTGCTATCTACAGACGATAGCAATATATTGTCAATTGCTAACTACAGAAGATAGCAATAAATCTTAGATTGCTATACAGAAGATAGCAATAAATCTTAGATTGCTGTCTACCGAAGATAGCAATGAATCGTAAACTGTTATCTACAGAAGATAGCAATAAATCGTCAATTGCTTTCTACAGAAGATCCTTCTGAATAAAATTAACCGTTTCGGAAAATCGACGCTTTGGTAGAAAGAAAAATCTTTCGGAGTTGTGAATGGACCATAGAATACTATGTTTGGATAAACAAAAAAGTAAAACCGCTTTGATAAGCGATTCTTCGGAATAAAAAAAACCTTCCGGGTTAACTTTATAAACGAAAAACACTATAAAAGCGAAAGTACGAAAGTTGAGAGGTCAATCATTCACGGTTGAGACAAATAAGGGTACCAAACGATTAGCTTCTGCCGCACAAATTAAATTAGAAACGTCTGTTATGTGTCCTTATAGTTGCCCACCTCAACTACAGCGTCATTATTCAGTGTTTATAAGTAGGTTAACAAGGTATGAAAATATTTGATATCCTACACATGGGACATCTATAAAACGACGTATAAATACAGTCAATACTTAGAGTTCTATATATATCTATAAATATATATAAGTCAATTCTAGTAATACGGACCTATGATGCGTAGCCGTAACTATCTGCCAATCATGGTATTCAGATGGGAAAGGATTCATATATGTGGCAGGAAATCAATAAGATGCCATCAAACTCAACACATAAAAGGTCAGTTTTTGTCAGAATATGTTGTAAAGATCTTAGAACGAGTTTCTTCATTTGACAGTTGCAATAATGTGAAATTTCAGCTATTTTAAAGAATAAAACTGCCACTAAAGTCACTATAGCGTGAGAAAAGACCATCTTGCGTTTGTCACGTACAAGTATACAGAAAGTGATATATGAGCAACATTAATCTGACGGATGTACTTTATTTTCTTTGTAAACACAATAAATAACAAAAAACTGTAGCAAATGAGTGTATAGTGTGACTGTATTTTCTTTCTTCTTTTTTCAGAAACTCAGTGGGTACATTTTTTATAAAGATGCGAGTAATCCGGTTGTGAAGTATACATCCCGCTATAACTGAAGACCGAATTAAAAAGACTATAGTTTGCGTATAACGTTCTGTCAAATACCGTACACCAAAAATGCCGTACTGTGCAGCAGGTAAGCACTAAGCAACCAATCACGCACCGCCTTTGACCTAACGTCAGACGCAAATTAGTCTTTTTAATTCTTCTTCAGTTATATCTTCTTTGTTAAAGGATTAACTCTCGTTTTGTTATTTGTCTTGTAATGTTTTGTTGTTGTTGTTGTTGTTGCTGCTGCTTGTTTTGTTTGTTTGGGGTTTTTGGGGGTTTTTGGGTGTTTTTTTTTTTTTGGTTTGTATTTGAATTAATATTATCCAACTTAATGACATCAAGCATGGACATGATGGAAGACGAACAATGTTATATTTTGGCAGTGGTTAAACTTCTCAACAACTATAAAATATACATGTTTAACACGCTTGTTATTCAAAATTCAAAGGATTGGTGGATATATTCCTAGATACAAACTAGACCTATGATAGATGGACACGAATCATCGCGCGTCTTCTTCATTGAACTTCGACTCCAAAGTATAGCATGTATTTACCTAATGTAACTAACGTAATGTTAAGAGTATGTTAGGCTGCTATTATTTGCACGCCATGACTAATGTTATCATTCCAGTTGCCGGACGTCCGCGCACCATAAATGTAGTATACAATTAAAGAACAGTATCACTGCTGAAGGCAGTCGGCATTACTTCATGTTTTGTCAGTCCAGCTTGCTAGCTGTCTTAGCCCCCACCCCCCTTTAAAAAAAATGATTTTATAGGAGACCACGAGCGTGTAGCTTTTAAATTTTGCACTTGAGCGAATAAATTTGTTTCAGTGTTTTGGTGATTATTGTTTCATTTTCATTATAAAATAATATAAGAAATTTTGGCCACAAAGCAGCTGAAAAAAGTGGCTTCAATTTACTAAAATAAAAAAAATTGACTTGAGGAGATTAGTGTGTTGCGCTTCCTGTCATTCATGGCAAATAGTTACACATTGTAGGTATCCAATTAATGATGTCATACGAGTGAACATTTCATTACCTATGAGAAAGTAATATATAGTGTATGATTCTAATCGATCAATGGAACACGTTTAAAAAGTATACTGACATTTTTGTTTAAGGGAGTACTACACCCCTGCCAAATTTTGTGCCTATTTTTGCATTTTCTCAAAAAATTATAGCGTATTGACAAGTAAGATATGTATATTATAGGGGCAAGGACTACAACTACTGCACTGGAAATTTTATTTCAGCACAGACAACAGTTGTGGAGTTACAGTCAAAAATGAGGGAAAACCAATATTTGATCAATAAATCAATAACTACTTGCCTTGAGTTGCTGAATTTTCAGTGCAGTAGTTGTAGTCATTGCCCCTATAGTATATATATCTTACTTGTCACCAATGCGCTATACTTTTTGAGAAAAATGCAAAAATAGGCACAAAATTGGCCAGGGGTGTAGTACCCCTTAAGGTTATACTCGTATCCTTACATGTATGTCATGTACTTGGTGTACCAGGCAGTGTCACCTTGCATATTTTAACCAAGATCTGTAGGGAAAGAAGAGCTGATCGAGCAAGAAACAATCGGATTTATTATCAGAGTAACTGACCAGAGAAAGGACATGAATGCGGAATGAACCATGCGTGTTATCCACCATGTCGAGGGCTGAGAACCAGAAAGCCGTAACTCACAATGAAAACCATTATGAGTTACAGCTTTCTGCTTCTCTAACACTCGATGTGTAAGATGCGACGAACGGAAATAGCATTTATCGTGACATGAAATACACTGACCTACTTGGTGGCGTACACTTTATACGGTTATTACACTTTTTATGTTTAGCTGTCCAAAACGCCATCTGGTTTTCAGATTTTCAACATAATATGCATGCTTATCTATAATCTAATAAAAAAAGTAATATAGATCCAGGACTATGTTGAGGATTGGTCAGTAGTTGTGATTGATACAGGTCTTATTATGTACCAGAGTGACAAGAAAATGACACATTAATTTTGCAATATAAACATAATCAAAAGTATACAGGCTGTATCAAAATGATTGGTACCCATTAGTTGCCCGTTATTATGAATAAGACTGTCGCATCAAAATGTATCATAACTTAACTTCAATAATAAGCCCGGGTTATTAAGCTTGCTGCCTCTGACTTGCTGCAAGCAGTCGAAGTTGCAGCTTTCGTATAGTAACATAATTTCTGTGCTTTCCACCCAGGCTCCTACTATAGTTCTTCACTTCTTCCAGTTCTTTGCCATCTTTTTCCTGCCCATTGTTGTAATGACATGAATTTCATTTTGATGGCATTCACCTTCAACAAACTTTTGCTACCGCTGTTTCAATACTTTGGAGCAATTTCTTGTCCTATTTCCTCAGAAAAGAGTACAATATCGTCGGCAAAATCAAAGTCCGTGCACCACCAGATCAACTCTCCTGCTTTTCCTCTTTCTATAGGTGAAATCCAAGTTCTTCTTCCATGATTTCCATTCAGAGCAAAGTCAACAACCATCACACTAAAGAGATGTGGGGCTAGAGTGTCTCCTTGAAGTATGCCAGCCAAGATTCTCGCCATCATCATCAGGTAATATAACTTTGACTCTGGTGTTATTTCCCAATAGCAACGACGATCAATTTGGTGTATACCATAAGCCTGCAGAATCGTTATCATCTTGCCACGATGAAGTATGTCGAAGGCTTTCTTGCAGTCTACTTTTTTGAATCATTCTGTTATAGGTTTTGGTTACTATATAGATCTCAGACTGAATGGACACTGGTATGGCTTCATTTCTGCTATATGAGTGCATCGTTGCAGAAGTTTAGTACATTATAAATCTTTTAAGGTGCATCATAAGATCAACCTGATTTGTAGATTCACGAAATTCTCATAAAATCAAGAGGATGAGGACCAAATGATAGGGGAGAATTAAGGTTTTCAACAAACATCAGAACTGACGGGTACAAATCATTTGAATACAGCCTGTATACTTTTAATTTCAGTTACTCCACGGGCAACGGGCAAATCGGGTTAACTGACCATAGGAAATAAGATTTGCCATGGAAGTCACACGGAAAAACTATAAATGGATTTGAGATGTAAGGTTACAGCATTACTCATGTCGTGACCTACTTTTCATGTGATGTACTGCATGTGGCTATTAAAAGAGGTTGCATATTTTTAACGTCATCTCAGAGATTCAACATATCAGTGACACACTAACTTGTTAACATAGGAGGATGGGTGGCAACTCTTTAGTCCGAAGGTTCTCTATTCCGATGGCTCCTAAGTCCGAAGGTTCGCTAGTCCGAACACGTAATTTACCATTAATCGCCAAACCGAATTCTGAAAAAAGGTTCGCTAGACCGAGCGTTCGCTAGTCCGAATAATAAATAAGGTTCTCTAGTCCGAATATAGAATAAGGCTCGCAAAACCTAACCCTAAACCCTAACCCTCAACCCTAACCCTAAACCCTAACCCTAACCCTAACCCCTAACCCTAATAATAACTCTTATTCTATATTCGGACTAGAGAACCTTCGGATTAGCGAACTTAATTTGGCTTTCGGACTAGCGACCCTTCGGACTAGAGAACCTTCGGACTAGCGAGCCTTCGGACTAGAGAACCTTCGGACTAGCGACTCTTTGGACTAGAGAGAAGTGACGAGAGGATGTTGCATGCATGTGATCGATAGCATCGTCCACGTTCCATATCATGATATATACTTATCAGCACGCGCGTATAGCAGCAAGGTCCACTTTCCTGAAATCAAATGTTAAAATATGTTAAAATATATTCACAAAAGGTCAACTTTTAGTGTAAAAATGTTCAAAGCAAACCCTCATAAACAATGGTAACACTCTCCTTTTTACACTCGAGCTGATTTTATGTAAGAATTCCCAGCCCCTTAAAGAGGAAACACTTGCTACCGACTTGTTGATTAAACTAAAGACTCTGGTACCGGTTGACATGGCATCATTAAATTGGCTAAAGATGAGTGTAGTATACGGTAGCCTATGCATATTCTAGAAAATAAAAATTAGAAACTTAAAACGCTACTGAATTTATTGAAATTCATCCGTTTGATATTCCTGTATCCCTAACAGAATTCAAGTGATATAAGTGACAAAATCTAAATACATAGGCCTAAGTGACATGGGCATGCATGTAAATAATCCCTTTAAAAGGAAATAACTCTCGGGAACTGTGTTTAAAAAATTGTCAGGAGTTATGAGCCGGAGAAAATCTGTGTCGCATTATGCATCACGGAAGTGCCAAAACTATGTCATCGTAATGTGTCATCCTGTTATTATATACGGGCTGTTGAGGCAATATGTTTTATATGCCATGTACCAAGTAAGATTAAGGTATCTGCTTTGTTTAATAGAGGCAGATACTGTGCTTTAATACTTTGGGAGGTTACTGCCTCTCAAACCAAAACATATCGGATGCGAAATGCCTAAACGTAATTAGTAGCTTCATTCACTGTTTATTTATTGCAGTGGTTTTCATAATATAGAGTAGGTTTGGAAGCTATTGGAAGCTATTGGAATATATAAGATAATCTTCTGGACGGCTGTGGCACATATTTTGCACATTGAAAGAGAGAAATCTGTTTTTGCGCTTCGCACCCTTTGACCGACTTGTAAATGCATTTCTTGGACATCGCGTCTCTATCGTAAGGAACTGGGCTAATTTTAACTCTGGGGGCATATTATTAAGGCTTTGCTGACCGACCAATTGAAAATAAACTCAATTTGTCTAATTTAACCGCGTATATCATTTTGATTAATGTCGGGCATATCATGAATCATGTCACGACGCACATTGACCTACTTTAAATAAGGGCTTGTACTTTATATAGGTTCCTATGCATACATCGCCGCTTCGTGGACAGTCTCAGATTAGCTTTTTCCTAAAAAATTGTGACTTAAAAGTGTAAAATGCAAATAAGTTGGGAGACTGCCTATTTCGAAGAGCAAATTCTAAACACGTATACCTAAACTGAAAAGATGATTGAAAATATAGATTTACACAAAATTTATATAGAAATATTAAGCCGACAATCGATTTTATGTTGTTTTTATGATATTAAAAAAAATTGGTTATTTGATAGGCCAAACTGTCCATATGGTTATTTCATGGTTGTCACCATGGTTGGGTTTTTGTTGATTTCAAAGGTGTTGAGTTGCATATGGACAGTCTGTGTGAATCACGATTCAGAAACCTGTATATAGTTGTGCAATGTCCATGATCAAACATTGCAAATCCTATTTTCATATCTAAAAAATGGATATATTGAAGCATCAATTAATTGGTATAATTATACTAATTTAGAGGTAATTAAAAGTAGCTTTTGGCGCTTATGTACTTTTTGGTGTCTGGAATCCCGAGCAGGAAAACGAAAACATTTTGACAACATTTTAAAAATGTAATTGTAGTGTTTTTTTATGTAAATCGTTTTAAAAACGTTTTCATGACTTACCCGGTATTACACCAGATATTTAAATGTTATTCAAATGTTTTGACCAAAACCATAACACATTAACACGTTTATTACGTTTTAAAAACATATTTGTCGTTTCTGGGAACATGACTATTTCATCTACTTTGGTGTTCGTTCAGGTGTTCATACTATTTGCCTGCGTCTATCAACTTTCTCCGTTTTAAAATCGATCACAATCAGTTGGATTCATTTATAATCGAATTTATTTTAGATTTTCCAGAGTGATTAAAATATGCCTTAAGGCCTTAATTGTTGATAAGATAATAATCATGATGATTTTACTTCACTTCACGATTTGCTAGCCATGGTTTTTAAAACAAGCCAATGATACTATTTATGTATTTCATCATGCCCACTTTTAATAACGATATAATCAAATTACTGCTAATAAGTAGGCTGACTTGTCAGGTTTTTAGTCTAGACATATAGGCCTTATGTAGTGATTGATTACAGCAATCATTCAGTAATGTAACTAAAAAAATTAAACATTTTGTTTATTAATTGACGTCATATGTCAAATGATCTGCCACGTTTGCCCTATATTCCTGCCTTAACCCGGGCTTAACCTATATCATTATTGATTCTTTTTGATCAAATTTGAACCGATTAACTCCAATTCCAAAATAGTCACTAATAATAAAGCGCAAATTGTTCATGTGAGAAGATAACTATTTTACAATATTAGAGTCATAGAATGCTTTATTGGATATAAAAAAGGATTGTTTTGTTTGGGCGCGAAGCGCGAGCAGCCGCAATCTCTCTGGTTAGTATAGAGTACCGAAGTGATGACGTCACAAAAATCTTTTTTTGCATTTCAGCATTTTCATGACCATATTTCAGTAGAACCTGGTTCCAAACACCCACAGCCAATTTACACTGATTTCAATGGGGCTAATTAGGTATTCATGCGGCCATATCTCGGCCCTCATGATCCGAATCCCACCAAATTTGGTGTAAATGTGGATGTTTTTCATCATGTTCTACTGAAATATGGTCATGAAAATGCTGAAATGCAAAAAAGAAAATTTAATGACGTCACACTTCTGTACTCTATAGTGAAACATAAGAGTTTTACATGTCCATGTTTAATAAAGTTCAAATTACTGTTCATAATAAAGTAGGCTAACACACCAGGTTTTTTGTCTAGACATAATTGGTGCTTGATTACATTAATGTTTCAGTAGGCCTATCACAAATATCATTGTGTTTATTAATTCGTGGTATAAATCAAGATTATCTTGACGTCATATGTTAAAAATATTAACGTGCGGCCAATACATCATTGCCTTACCTAACTCTGATGTCATTATTTAATTATAGTTTTTAACAATTATGCAACTTTTTTTCAGCATTCAATATAAAATTCTGTGGGATATACGGGTGATTTGAATTATTCATAGGGCCTACGACATAATACATGGGATTCGTTCTAAATATTACGGTAGCTGCAAAAGACAGAAAACAGAAATGACAGAAAAGACAGGAATGTTTGAGTTATGAATTAGAGAGTTGGCAGGAAGCTGTGGGAGTTAAAATAAATGTTGGAAGGGTGCATGTTCCCATTAATTGATGATTGCTGGATAGTCATCAAACTTGGTGTATGTGATCACCATTGAGTGCCGAAAATTGTCAATGTCATGTCAAGGTCATCCGGGTATTACCTTGACATGACCATGACCATTTCCAGTACTGACTCGTAGATGTGATGTGATGTGATTGCTGGCAATCCACAATCTATACTCGGTAGACCTTGACATGACCTTGACATAACCGTGATCATTTTCTGCAAGCGATGATGATCAGATCCCCCCAAGTTTGATGACAATACAACAATCCATATTCGGATGACTTTGACATGACCTTGGCATGCCCTTGATCATTTTCGGCGCTCTATGATAACCACATCCACCATGTTTGACGACAATGCAACAATCCATACCCAGATGACCTTGGAATGACCTTGACATGACCATGACCATTTTCAGTACATGATGGTGATTACATCCACCCAGTTTGCTGACAATCCAGCAAACCATCAATTAATGCTGAACAATGCACCCTTCAACATCAACGCCAACATTTCAACTCCCACAGCTTCCTGTCAACTCTCTAACTCATAATTCCAAACTTTTCTGTTTTTTCTGTCTGTTCTGTCTTTTTAGTCTTTTCTTTCATTTTTCTTTTCTGTCTTTTACAGTTACCACAAAGTATTACACAATATTGTGTAATTTTATTTGTAACTGTGTAAACAGAATGATGAAACATAATTACTTCTTTCATCATGCCCGTGTTCAATAAAGCGCTAAAATGACTATGTTATTCATAAGAAGGCTAAGTTGACAGCATGGCTAACACATCAGTCTTTTAGTCTAGACATCAGTGATTGATCACATTAATCAGTCAGTATGATCATACCATAGTTTCAACATTTTATCTTTGAATAATTTGCTCTTCTTTATTTTATTTTGGAATAGGTCTAGGAGTTCGAAGGGTTGAATCTGATCAAAGCGAAGCAAATAATATTACAGACGGTTTATGGGGGTGAAGTTGAGCAAACATGAGGAATCAAGCTTTTTCACCAATAAAAAAATCGATGTTGCTCACTCCAAGTCCAAATTCAATTTCAGAAAAACCAACACTCGACCATGGAATTTAATTGTCAGTTTGTCACTATATTTAACAATAAATCAAGTAAATAACTTACATTCTGCAGACTTAGAAACTTGTTCGATTCCACTGACTATTTGCGATTGAAATTAACATAACACCAATGATAGAAATCATCAACAAAAATCGAACGTTTGAACCAAGGACTTGTTTTCACTCGACTGTGATTCGCACCATCAACCGGAAGTGACGTGGCACAGACCGACAGAATATTACACAGTAATCATTTTTTGACCGTGCAAGCAAAATGACGAAAGCTAATTATGACTCTCATCGTGCCCATGTTTAATAAAGCCCTATATTCAAATGACATTCTATTTGTCATAAGTAGGCTAGGTAACTCACCACGCTCGTTGTCTAGACATTAGTAATTGATCACAGTAATTAGTTAGTATTATCACACCACACTATAATAGATACATCATTTTGTTTATTAATTCACGTTTTAATGATCTTGACGTCATACTACATCAATTATAAAGAATGGCTTCCTCATGTTTGTGCTACTTACTTGGTGTGGTGTCATTAAATTAACTGGCTTTGTTGAGATTTGAACTCATTAATGTCTATTCCAAAATAATCAAGATTTTTTTCTTCAAAGTTGAAATCAAATATGAGGAGATAACACTGGATACACTCTTAAAAATATCAACTTGAGTAAAAAAGTTACAACTCAACAGATTGAGTAAACAATTACTCAAATTGAGTAAATAATACCCAACATTGAGCTCATATCAATAAATAACACCTTCAATCATGTCAATGTTGGGTACTGTTTATCAATATGCACTCAATGTTGTGTATTAGTTTCTCAATTTGAGTAATTTCTTTACTCATTTTGTTGAGTTGTGACCTTTTTACTGAAGTTGAGTAAAATATTTTTCGCAGTGTACAGAATTCTAGAGTCTTTTTTGAATATTTTACTGTAGAGATCGAAGTCAATATTCAACAATACCTCCATGAATAAATTCAGTTAATTATTCTTCATTCGTATTTTGCGACTCAAGCTTATAAGCCATTAATTAATATTTAGCCCGTGCAGTTTATGCAGACCCCTTCCAGACCAGTCTTGGAATTTTGCGAAAAAATATTCCATACTAAATGTCAAGTCCGTACATAGACTTTGTGATGAACCATGAAATCATTTTGTTCCGTAGTTTTCTTGATCTGGCTTAAAATATAGCCTATTCATGGTGTCCATTTTGCTGACGCAATGAGATAATAGCTAAATATAGACTATTAGTAAATGGCTTCAATAATAATATTAGGTCTGCGTCTAGCCACTAATGACTGATGATAGCGATCCATCATCATTTATATCACGCTATAATGATAATAAGATTTTTTAATCCAAGGATTTCGTCATTCTGGTGTATATCATTATGACCTTTACATCACGTTATAATTATAGATGTTTCATCATTACAATCTTAATGAACAACAACTTTTAATAAAACACCACTCCCAGTGTGGTTTTTGTTTGTTTGTTTGTTTGTATGAGATAAGTCGATTATGAATTAAGTTTCTTGTCCCCCGAAAACACAATCTATACCTATCACCTAGGCTCCCCTCTCCCCTCATCTATATTACCTCCTCTTCCCCTCCTCATCCTCTTCCCAGTGTCTCCTTCTCCATTCCCCTCGCCTGTCACTCTACAATCACCTCTCCCCAACAGGCCTACACACTACTCCGCTACACTCTAGAGCTTTCCCCTCCCATTTCTTTCATTCCCTCTTCCAAACCCCTCTCTCCCCTTCTGCTTCTCTTTCTCTCCCTATCCCCCACACACAATCTCTCTCTCCTCTTTCTCATTTTCTTTCGAGCAATAAATAACTTTTAATAAATAAAGGTCAATTAGCCTATATCGGAAGTCATATAGCTTAAATTGATTCTCCCGCATGCGATATGCATATGAAAAGATGAGAATAGATGTGTATACATCACTCAAGCGTCTATTCTTTTGTAATCTCGGGAGGAAATATTTCGATGGTCTATATTTTTTACAAGGAAATAATCCTAGGATTATTTGACCATCTGTCACAGCTTGTGAATATTGCACTGCGAAATTTAAAAACTTCATTTATATACTTTGATCAGAAAACATCAAACCAAGAGATTCTGCGGTCACACGATTATGTAACAAACTGAAATGAAAACCGAAACTGCTTTCTACAAGTTTTAAGCTTCTCACAAAGGGTACAGGCAAAGGTATCAGTAATAACGTCAGTCAAGAGCTTAGGCAGGATAATAGGAAACCACGTGACGAATACCAAAACCAATCCTAAAACTCATAACTTGAAACAACCATGCATGCAAAATATGCAAACGCTTCTACGTTTGTGTTTGGTTGGTTGGTTGGTCGGTTTATGGGTTGGTTGGTCGGGTGGTATAGTGCTGTTGCTTAATTTGGTCGGTTGATTTATTGTATAGTTGTCCGATCAAATTAATTATCTGGATGAGAGTAATCCGTTTACCTCAAAACATTCAAGTTTTCAGAATTTGTTAGGTCAACTGTCCATTCAGTTGTTTTCATATCATCAAATTGATGTGGTGTGCGACCAGAACATAATAACAAGCCTCCAAATGCTTTCCATTTCGATTCTTCCCCCAAAGGTTGTATTATTTCAAATAAAAATAGTTTCTGAATAAAAAGAAATCAATGAAAGGTTCGTTTTTTCAAAAGAGTAATATCGTTTTTGTTAGACAGTACAGATCTCCTATTATCCAACAGAAACGCCATTAAGATACATGGATATACAAAATAGTATCTTATCCAGGAATAGGTATGACTATAGTTTTAGACCGTCCAGGTCAGTGGCGTAGCGTCATAAGGACAGGGGAAACGTACCCCTAATCAGAGTCAAAATTTGACAAACCCCATATAAAAATTACCAAAAAAACCACCGGTGCCCCTCTCAATAAGACCCAATACCTTTTAATCAGTCCTGGTGCCCCCTCATCGGATAACTACGTCACTGGTCCCTGTCTAGCCTAATAGACATGAATAATTAAGCATTATAGAATCATACATGCAATATGGATAAGGTACTAAAATCATTTGTCAAAAAGCAGACATGCAACAGATGTTGGCCACTGAGGTAATGCCTATTTTTATCCATAATACACGTGTTTGTTTTGACGACGAAAATAAGCATTGGGTTGCGAAATTCTACATATCTTAGGCTTAAATCGTTCAGATGTTTGTTTTCATTTTTAGTTTATGAAGATTTTGAAAAAAACGGAAATATTAAATTTCAAGTAAAAAGACTAATATTTGACGTTTTTTCTTCTCAAAATTGACGGAAGCCCTTGTGTATGCCTACAATAACTATACATTATGCATATTTTATGCAACCATAATATTATCATAATATATGGCATGCCTCGGCATCATGGCTGCGTCGTATGAGTACACGTGTGCAACATACGGTAATTTGACGGTAGGCCTACCTTTTTCCAGTTTTCGGCAATATGATGATTTTAGCCTATTAGGGTTATTTTTGTAGTTTAAAGTCAAATTAAGCATTCGACAATAAGATATAATTAATATATAAAAGTAAAGTGTCGCACAAGGTACGATTTGAAATAATTTTTCGTTAAAACTGTCACTCTTTACCACTAATATGGTAAAATTCTTTATAAATCTATTATATCACATTTTGTCGCCATTTTTGTTTAGCGCAAGTGATTGAAATACAGTATTCTGTTGACGATCAAAAGCCCTCAAAATAATACATCAGAATACCACGTAATTATCCCATATTTGGAATAAAGCAATCAGTGTCGGCTGTTTTATCATTTTGATCACTAATTACGCAAGCCGCCATATTAGATTAATCACACTACACCTGCTGTCAGGAATTATGATTATTAGAGTCATTTCTCTTATTCAGAGAAATGTCTCAAAAACAAAGAAAGGTCACAAAAACAGAAAGGTCGCAAAAACAGAGAAAGGTCACAAAAACAGAGAAAGGTCTCAAAAACAGGGAAAGGTCTCAAAAACAGGGAAAGGTCTCAAAAACAGACAAAGGTCTCAAAAACAGGGAAAGGTCTCAAAAACAGACAAAGGTCTCAAAACAGAGAAAGGTTTCAAAAACAGAGAAAGGTCTCAAAAACAGAGAAAGGTCGCAAAAACAGAGAAAGGTCACAAAAACAGAGAAAGGTCTCAAAAACAGGGAAAGGTCTCAAAAACAGGGAAAGGTCTCAAAAACAGACAAAGGTCTCAAAAACAGGGAAGGGCCTCAAAAACAGACAAAGGTCTCAAAACAGAGAAAGGTTTCAAAAACAGAGAAAGGTCTCAAAAACAGAGAAAGGTCACAAAAACAGAAAGGTCACAAAAACAGAGAAAGGTCACAAAAACAGAGAAAGGTCTCAAAAACAGGGAAAGGTCTCAAAAACAGGGAAAGGTCTCAAAAACAAAGGTCTCAAAAAACAGGGAAAGGTTTCAAAAACAGACAAAGGTCTCAAAAACAGGGAAAGGTCTCAAAAACAGACAAAGGTTTCAAAAACAGAGAAAGGTTTCAAAAACAGAGGAAGGCCTCAAAAACAGAGAATGGTCTCAAAAACAGGGAAAGGTCTCAAAAACAGGGAAAGGTCTCAAAAACAGAGAAAGGTCATCATAATTTAACCCCCAGGTTGTATTTCATTGATTTAGTTCATGATTTCGCAATCCTCCTGATTGTGCTAAATATGCATACATTATACCTGCATGCCATCACGAACGATGATAGGTATTTTCAGTGATGATCTCATTTGAAGAAAAAAATGTACATACATAATTATACTTATGAAAATTAGGAATAAAAGCATTAATGTATTGCTGTGAATGGCAAATAATGCAAATTTAAGTGGAGGACGCCTCATGTCAGTAATATAATACTAGTTTTGTTTTATATTCATTTTATATTTTAGATTCATACTTGAATTTGTGGAAGTATACATATACCTTCGGTATCATGCTGAACCATGGACTGTCCAAACCTCGACGGTCTGTGGCTGAACTCAGGTCGAACGTCGAAAAGCTGAACGTTAATGTGTAAAAGTTCTCATGATATAGTTAAATAGCTTTATATGCATACTTGCGAAAGTAAAATGATAGAAGAGGAGAGGAGAGGAGAAGATAGAATAGAAAAATATAGAAATGGGTGGAAAAGGGCACACAGGTGAAGGGAGCATGAGTGCACACACCCCCATGCATGCAGATGCACACACAGCAGCATGCCCAGCACACATGATCCCATCACCTCTGAACACAAACAACACCCAACCACCACAGAAAACAGCCACCCACACCTGCATAGTCACACACACCCCTACCTAAATTCACACCACAGCCACACCACACATATCACTGAGCTCAAACATACTACAAAACACCAGGTATACCCTCAATATTAAAGAGATCATATATCAATTAAATAAATAATAATGACACCTGCATACATGTAATACATCAGAAATGTTTAAAAACACTAAAAATAGCAAGTGCAAAAGGGTAACTACTGATTCAACAAATTAATCAAATATGGCACTGGACTATTTAGCAAACCTGGATGTTCTGACTGGAATCCTGATATTACACTTGAATTGCGAAGATTTCTACCATGCGCTTCAAACCTAGTGGGGGAATGAGATGACTAGTACGAGCATTGGTTGATAGCCCTTCGGCAAATGAATGATAGAGTAATTCTCTTCTGTTAGTTAAAAAAACAAGATTGCACGAAGTAATTGCATCATCATAAGAAGTATAGTTCCAACCAATAATTGTCCTACATGCCCGTTTTTGGATTCTTTAAATATCGGCAGATTGTTTTGAGGTATTACTTGAGTGCCAAACCACAGCAGCATATTCGAGAATTGGTCTAAGGTAACTTTTGAGAACAATGGTGAGCTAATCTTGAGAGAAAACAAACTTTTTTAAAGTGCAAAGCATAAAAAGACGCCTAGCGAGTACTTTCGCTTTGTTAACATAAGGAAGAGGCTCATTACCAATTCTCAAATATGCGTGTAGTGACTCTAGTCTACCAAAAATTAACAAGAAGAGCCTGGCATTTGGATGGATTTAATTTAAGGCTATTGGAGATTTGAGTACGCCAAAGTATACATCTTTCCCAAAAGAGGAATACTATTCTGTCGATTTACTAAAGCCTGGTTTATGAAAGAACACGTCTGTCAATGTAAGTGGAACAGAGTGGATGAATGACTGTTCCTGAAGAAAATGAGTGAATGTTTTTAAAAGCAGGAATCGTCTTGCAATTGTCATCTGTGCAAGGATTTTGTACGCAAAGGATTATATAAGTATATAGTGGTTTTTATGGGGACAAACGTTTGGACAATACTCCTGAGAAACTGATCAGCAACAAGAACAAGACTTCGGGATGAGTATCATTATATAAAGATTATTATACCTCGTTGTAC